>NW_025954109.1:0-3083 GCF_022497035.1 Daldinia vernicosa | reverse complement strand
ATTTTTAAATTTTTAAATAAAATAATTATTATATAATTTTTATAATTAAATTAAATAAAAAATTAATAAAAAAATTTTAATTTATTTATAATAAATATAAAATATAAATAATTTTTTATTTTATTAATTATATTTTTTTATATTAATAATAAATATATATTTAAAATAATTAATTTATTTAAAAATTATAAATTAATAAAAGCAACACTAGTCGTGCAGTATGCCCATTGTTACCCGTGCAGTACGCGGGGTATAGTCCCGGGTAGTTTAAAATCGCTTTTCGCAGTTAACCTTTAATAACTTTACGAATTCTAGTCCGATTTATATATAATTTAGACCATAATTTCAATAAGAAAATTAGCAAAATTCCAATTTAGGGTGCACGTGATTCGGACCAGAATTGACCCGGATGCGGCTGAAAGTATGAATTTTAACTATAGTGGCTATTGCAAGGCCCTTTTTAGTGGCTTTTATCCCCTGTAATCTTAACACCTTTTAACCCTAATAACTTTCCCAATAAAGCCCGGATAAATTGCGAAAAAGCCTTAATATTTAAATAATTAAATAGCCAAAATTATAAAATAAATCCCAGATTTTTACCTATTTATTTGGTAAAGATACGGCTATATGTATAAAATACGCTAAAATAAACTAGTGAAAACCACTGAAAATACCATTTTGTATATATAAATAGGTGTATCTTGAATATCTCTACCAATCTTTGGCTAAATCACGTGCACCTTAGACTGTAGTTTTCGTCTTTTTCTTATTTAAATTTTGGTATAATTTATATAAGATTCGAATAAGAATTCGTAAAGTTATTAAGGTAAACGTTAAAAGGGTGGGAAAAAAGCGAGGTAAGTACCCCGTTTTACTACACGGGTAGCAATGGGCATACTGCACGACTAGTGTTGCTCTTTTAAAATAAAAATTTATATAATTTAAATTAATTAATATATTTTTTTATAATAAAAAATAAAAATAAATAATTTAATTATAAATAATTTTATTATATTTTATAAATTTTAAAAAAGTATTTTAAATTTACAAATATTTATAATATTTAAATTAAATTATATTATATATTATTACGTTAATTTAATATTAATTAAAAAAACGTTTAATTATTTAAATAAATTAAACGTTTATAACTTTTAAAAAACATAATTTTAAATATTATTTTTTAATAAATATTAAAATATAAAAAATCTTTTTAATAAATTTATTATTAATTATATTATAAAATTATATATTAAAATTATTAAAAACTTTATAAAATTATTTTTTTAATTAATTAAATCATTTTAAAAATAATTATTATAATTTAAATTATTTTAAAACTGTAAATAATTAGTAAAATACTTTAATAATTAATAAATATAATTAATAAAAGCATTATTATCCGGGTTATGTTTTAATTAATATCCGGGCTATGTTTTATTTTTTTCGAAATCACGTGACATTACCCCGCACCGTTTTAACCAATTAAACCTCTTAAAATTATTTTACCACCCCGATATATACCTTAAATATATCGCAATATATATTAATATTAATATATAATTATATATTTACCTTTTAATTTAAATAATTTTATAAATATATAATCGCGTTTCTTAAAATATATATTATTTAATAACCCGTAAAATAAGAAAAATAATAGTTTTAATTATATTTTAATAACTAATTTATTAAATTATATATAGCTTAATTAACATTTTATAATAGTAAATATATAATAAAACTTATATTACATAATTAAAATCTTACATTATTATATACATTTTTACTCTTACATATTAAATTAAGTAAAATAGCCACCATTATGCAACCGGGACCATTATTTTTCTTATTTTACAAGCTATTTAATAACGTATAACTCGAAATAAACGGATGCGAATTCGTAAAGTTATTTAAATTAAAAGATGAATATAAAAGTATTAACGTATATATAAATATATATAATAGTATATTTAAAGTACGTACCTTTTAATGAAATGCTTTTAAGGGGTTTAATTGGTTAAATAAGTGTAAAGTAGGGTTACGTAACCGTAAAAGTATATATTATAACCCGGATATTAATTAAAATATAACCCGAATAATAATGTTTATTAATAAAAAGCCTTTAATCTTTACGGGATTAAAGGCTTGTTTTATATAAGTAAATTAAACAAAGCATTATAAGTAAATTAAATATAATAATTTAATTTATTTTTAAAAAATAATTATTATAATTTAAAATAAATAATAAATAATAAATAAATATATATAATAATAAATTTATAATATTATTATTATAATATTATTATTATAATATATATTATATTATAAAAAAATAATATAAAATTTATTTTAAAATATTAATATTATTATATAATATTTTATAAAAAATTATAATAATTTTAATAAATAAAAAATTTTTATATTAAATATTTTTATTTAAACATTTTTAAATTTTATAAATTTAAATTATATTATTATTATTAATAATATATATTAATAAAACATATATTTATTTATAAATTTTATATAAATTATTATTTATAAATTTTATTTAAATTATTATTTAAAATATAATTAAAAAAAATTTATTTATTAAAAACATTTTTTACGTTAAAATTTTTAAAAATTATTATATAAAATTAATAAAAAAATTAATAAATAATTAATAAATAATTAATAAATAATTTATTAATAAATAATAAAAAATTAATAAAATATTTTTAATAAATTTTACCGTACGAGCTTACGAGTACATAAAAACGCTTACGCGAGTTTATAAAAGCATGCGTTTTCTTAAATTTTAAAATAATTTTTTTTAATTCTTTTAAAAAAATATATAAATATAATAAATAATTTATTTAATTAATAATTAAAAAATAATTATATAAATAAATTTAAAATTAATTTTATTAATATTTAAATAATTATATAAATTATAATATATAATTATATTTATATTATTAAAAATATATTTATAATTATTTTAATAATAAAATTATTTTAAAACGTAAAAATATATAAATTTATTAATTATTATTAATAAATATTTTAATTTTATAATTTTATTTATTTAAATTTAT
>NW_025954108.1:0-3103 GCF_022497035.1 Daldinia vernicosa | reverse complement strand
TTATTATAATTATAATATATATATATATTAATTTATTAAAAATATTAATAAAATATTTTATATTTAATTATATTAATAAATTTAAAATTATATTTATTTATAATAAAAATATATTATATTTTTATTAAATTTTTATTATATTACCGTAAATTTTAATAATATTATAAAATATATTTAAAATATTTTTAATATTATATTTAAAAATCTTTAAAAAAATTATATTTTAATACCTTTTTATTATATTATTAAAATTTCTTAAATTATATTTATTTATATTAATATTACATATTTATTTATTTATTTACCGTTATATAAGTTTTATTAAATTAAAATTAAAGTTTTTTTAAAGTAAATAATAATTTTACATCTTTTTTTTATTTAATTATAATATTATACTTTAAAAAAAAAGATTTAAAATTAAATTTATTAAAATAATTATAAATAAATATTTTGTAATTTAATTATTAAATAAAAATAAAATAAATTAAATGTTTAAGTAAATTATATAAAAACCTTATTTTTTATTAATAAAAAAATATTAAAATATATAATTATAATTTTTTTATATAAAAAATTTTTATTTAATAAAATTTATATAATTATAAATTATAATTTAATTTTTAAATATTTAATTTATGTAAATAAATATAATATTAATAAAAAAAAATTTTATAATTTAAATATTTAAACATAATTAATAATATAAAAATTTATAAATATAAATAAAATATTTATTTTATAATTTATATATTATAATAATATTTAATTATTATTTAAAAATTTTATAACTATAAATTTATATATATTAAATAATACGTTTATTACTTTAATTTTAAATATTAAAAATAAAAAATTTTAATTTTTTTTATAATATTAAATAATATATTAAATATTTTTTAATAAACGGTATTATTTTAATATTTATTATAAAAACGTAATTTTTTAAAATATTATAAAAACGAAAAAATAAAATAAAATTATATATTTTTTCCTTTATATTAAAAAAATTAATATAAACTTTTTTAACTTTTAATAATAAATAACTTAAATTTACTGCAATTTTTTTATATAATTATATTATAATAAAATATAATATTTATATTTTAATTTATTAATTATTTAATAATTTTAAATTAAAACTTTTTTTTTATTTATTTAATATAATATTATTATTATAATTTATTTTTAAATCTTAATTTAATTTAATTTTAATAAATTAAAATATAATATACTTTTAACTTTTTTTAACCGTTATTAATAATAATTATAATTTAAAATATAATTATAATTAAATATAATTAAAATTATTTACATTTAATTAAATTAATAAAAAATACTTATATATATATTATATTATATTATAATATTAACAATTTTATATATTAATTAAATTATAAATAATTATAATAACATTATTAATTAAATAATTTTATTTTATATTAAAAACGCATATTTATATATATAATTAACTTAAAATTATACGTAAATATTTAATTAAAAAAATATTTAAAAAATTAATAAATAAATATTAATATATATAAATATAATTTATTTATTATATAAATTAATATAATCTTTTATATTATTATAAACTGTAATATTATAAAAATAAATTATTTCGTTTTAAAAAACTTTTTAAAATTTATTAAAAAAAAAAAAAAAAAAAAAATATTTTAATTTTTAATTATAAAAACTTTTAAAAATTTACATTTTACCACTTTTAAAAATCGGCATTTAATTTTATTTAAAAAAGGTATAAATTATTTAATTATATAATATTACCTTTAAATAATTATATATTTTAATATATAAATATATTATTAATTTTTTATATTATTAAATAAAAAAAACTTATTATTAAAATAAAAAATTTAACAATTATTAAAATTTTTTTTAATTTTTCATATTTTTAATTAATTAAATATTTATAATATTATTTTCTTTTATTTATTATTTTTTAAATTATTAAAATAAACATTAAAATCGTTTATTATATTAATATTTTTAATTTTACGGCATTATTTTTTATTTATAAATTAAATTTTATAAATTAATATAACTTTTACATTACATTTATATAACTTTTATAATTTAAATTAAAAGACGTTAATTATTAATTTAAAACAATAAAAAAATCTTTTACGATTTTATATATATTAAATTAATCGTTTAATAACCGATAAATTTAATTAATTTATATATAATTTTATTTTAATAGTTAAATCTTTATAAATATTTATTTTTATTATTAAATATAATATATTATACATTATTTACATTTTAAATATTTATTTTTATATTATTAAAAAACTTTACAATTTAAGTTTTTTATATTTATTACGTTTTTTTAAAATTAAAATATTTTTAAATATTAATTAAAAAAAAATAATAATTAAAAAAATAATAATAAAATATTAAAATTTTTAAATTTAATAATATAAATAACGGTTAAAATTTTTATAATTTTATTAATATATTTTTAAAATATTATTAATATATTATTAAAAAAAAATATTTTTTTATAATATTTATAACTTATTAATAAATTTATTTTTTTAAATTATAAAATATTATTTTAATCGTTTTATAGCCTTTATTTTTTCCCATTTTTTAAATTCCGATATATTATAAAAATTATTAAATATAATAAATATTATAATTAAAATAAAATTTAAATTAAATTAAAACTTAAAGGCAATTTTTTTTAATATTTAAATATAAATTAAATAAATTTACATTAATTTATTAATAATTATAACATTATAAAGACATTTTTTAATAATATTATAAAATAACGTAATAGTTTTTTATTTAATAAAACACTTTTTTAATATATTTTATTAAATTTTATAAAAAGTTAAAATATTAAATTTATTTTATATAAAATAAATCTTAAATTTAATAATATAATTTATTAAATTTTTATTTAATTTAAGTTAAATTTTAACTATTATAATTTAAATTTTACTATAAAATAAACCGTTTTTTTTATTATTATTAAATAAAGGAAAA
Organism: Daldinia vernicosa; assembly: GCF_022497035.1. NCBI lineage: Eukaryota > Fungi > Ascomycota > Sordariomycetes > Xylariales > Hypoxylaceae > Daldinia > Daldinia vernicosa. The sequence goes on along the minus strand of NW_025954108.1, from coordinate 91 downwards.
TTAAAAAGATTTAATATTATAATAAAATATAAAATTTAAAAAATTATGATTTTTTATATATTATATATATTAAATATAATTAATTATTAAA
>NW_025954107.1:0-3108 GCF_022497035.1 Daldinia vernicosa | reverse complement strand
AATCTTTATTTAAGATAATTATTATTAAAATATTTTTATTTTATTATTAAAAGTTTATTAATATATTTAATATAAAAGGTATATTTTTATTTACTTATATTTCATTATATTTAATTATATAAATTATTTAATTAATTTATTTAATTTTATAATATAATATATAAACATTATATTATTATTTTTATTTTAAGTAAAGTAATTTAATAATATATATATTAAATTATTATATATTTTATTTCGAAAATCATTTAAATATATATTTAATTTAATATAATATTTAATTGTAAAAAAATCTTTAATAAAACTTTATTTAATTATATTTATAATATTAATTAATATATTATTTTTAATTTAATAATTTAATATATGTAATATATATTATTAAAATTGCTTTAATTAAAATAATTTAATAATATATATATTAATTTAGTGTAAGTTTTAAATGTAAAATTATTTAAGTATATGTGATAATGGTTACTTTTAAAAAGATTATATAATATATTTTTAAATTAATAAAAAGTTTTTTTACGGTTATATGTTACGTTAAATTAATTATATTTTTAAATAATAATTAAAATATTGTATAAATTTAATTAAAATATATATTATTTAAAAATGCTTATTAAAGTAAAATTAATAATATAAATCTTATATATTAAATTGTTAAATTAAAAGATATATAATAATTAATGTTATAATTAATATAATAAAAGTTAAAAATGGGTGGGATATATTTTAATGTATTAAATATATTAATAAGTTTTAATAATAAAATAAAGGTATTTTAATAATAATTGTTTTTTTTAAATTAATAAAATAAAAATAGTTTAATATTTTATTAATATAATTTTAATAAAAAATTTAATAATAATATATTATTTTTTTTAAATATTTATAATTAAAAATAAAATAAAATATAATTAAAAATATATTATAATAATAAAATTAATTATTATTAAAATATTTTTATTTTATTATTAAAGGTTTATTAATATATTTAATATAAAAGGTATATTTTTATTTACTTACATTTAATTATAGTAATTATTTATGTTAATTATTTATATAACTTATTTATTTTAAAAATATAATATATAAAATTTATATTATTATTTTCGTTTTAATTAAAGTTTTTTAATAATATAAACTTTAATTAAATATATATAATATTTTAAAAATTATTTAATTAAATATAAATATATATACGATTATAAAAAAGTTTTATTTAAAACTTTATTTAATTAATATATTAATTATTATAATATATATCATTTAATAAATAAATATATAAAATATAAATTATTAAAATTATTTTAATTAAAGTATTTAAATAATATATATAACGATTTAATATAAACTTTAAATGTAAAATTATTTAAATATAAATGGTTATAATTGTTTTTAAAAAATTACGTAATATATTTTTAGGTTAATAAAAGGTTTTTTTACGGTTATATGTTACGTTAAATTAATTATATTTTCGAATAATAATTAAAATATTTTATATATTTAATTAATATATATATTATTTAAAAACGTTTATTAAAGTAAAATTAACGATATAAATCTTATATATTAAATCGTTAAATTTAAAAACGTGTAATAATTAATGTTAATTAATATTATAATTAATATAATAAAAATTAAAAATAAATAAAATGTATTTTAATGTATTAAATATATTAATAAGTTTTAATAATAAAATAAAAATATGTTAATAATAATTATTATAATAAAAGGTAAAAAATAAAAAAAGTTATAAAAACTTTAATAATTAAAAAAAAATATAAAAAAAAAAAGAAAAAAGATTAAAATTTTAAAGAAAAAATTATATATTTATATTAAGTAATAAATTAAAAGCAATACTAGTCGTGCAATATGTTTATTACTACCCGTGCAGTAAAACGGGGTACGTACCCGCCACTACCCGCGATTATTTATCCCTTTTTTAACACTTTTTTTAATAACTTTACGAATATTAATCCGATTCCTTTTAAAAAAATATATTTAATTATATAAAGGAATTAGCAAAAATATAATCTAGATTATACGTGATTCGGGCCCGAATTGGCTAAGATATTGAAAGGGTAAGCTGTTATATATATAAAATGGTGTTTTTAATGGTTTTTATTAGTTTATTTTAGCGTATATTATAAATATAGCCGTATCTTTACGAAATGAATAGGTAAAAATTTAAGGTTTACTTTATAATATTGCCTATTTAATTATTTAAATATTAATACTTTTTCGAAATTTATCCAAACTATATTAGTAAAGTTATTAAGGTTGAAAGGTATTTAAATTACAAGGGATAAAAGCCATTAAAAAAAGGCTTAAAACAACCACTATAGTTAAAATTCATACTTTTAACTATATCCGGGTCAATCTTGGTCTAAATCACGTGTACCCTAGACTGGAATTTTACTAATTTTCTTATTAAAATTATAATGTAAATTATATATAAATCGGACTAAAATTCGTAAAATTATTAAAGGTTAATTGTAAAAAGCGATTTTAAGTTACCCGGGACTATACCCCGCATATTACACAGGTAGCAATGGGCATATTACACAACTAATGTTACTTTAAATTAATATATATAAAAAAATATTATTTATTAATAAAATTAAAAAAAGATATATTATATTATATTTATTATATATAAAACCTTTAATATTATATTATATAATATACAATTATTAACTTTATTATTTAAAAAATTTAAAAGAATATATAATATAATTAAATTTATAATTAAATAAAAAATATTTAATATATTATAAAATAAAATTAAAAAGAAATTAATTAAAACATATATATAATAAATTAAATAATAAAAATTTAAAAATATTTTATAATTATAAAAAAAAAATATTAATTAATATATATTAAAAGAAAATTTATTAAAAGATAAAATTAAAATAAAAATATTTAAAAATAAATATTTTTATTATAAATTAATTAATAAAAAAATAATATATAATTATATTAATTAAATAATTTCTTACCTTACATTTTATTATTTAATATTTTTTATATTATTAAAATATAACACTTTTATATTAATATAATTTTATTAATTATAATTTATTAAAGTTTTTAATATAA
>NW_025954106.1:0-3285 GCF_022497035.1 Daldinia vernicosa | reverse complement strand
ATAAAACTAAAATATTTATTTAATATTAAATTAATATTCTATTAAAATATAAATTAAAATTTTATTATAATTTTTAAAAAGTTATTTAATATTTATTAAAAATAAAATTTAATTAATAATTTTTAAAAATAAAATTATAGATTAATATTTATATAATATTATAAATTATTAAAATTTATTAAGGAAAAAATAATTATAAATTTAATACAATAATAAATTTTAAATTTTTTAAAAAAGAATATTAAAAAATTAAAAAATTTATAATATTATTAAATGAAAATTTAATATTTTATTAATTTAAATTAAATATTTTTTAAAAATTACCGCGTTAAATTAATTAAAAAGAATAATATTTTAAATAATTTATTATAAAATTATAACGTAAATATAATTTTTATTTAAAAAAAATAAAAAAGTAAAATGTATAAAAAAATTAAAAATATAAAATTAAAAATAATAATAATAATAATAATGTAAAAAATTTTAATTATTAAAATTTCTTTATTTAAAAATAAAAATTTTATTTAAAACCTTTATTTTAAATTATTAATATTTTTTAAACCATTAATATTTATATTATTTAAAAATTTAATTTTTAAATAATTAATTTTTATTAATATTAAAATTTATTAAAATTTATAAATATAATTTAAAATATTAAAAAATTTTAAAAAAGTTATGAAAATAAAATTAATAATTTAAAAAAACTTATATAAATTAAAAAAGTTTTTTAAAAAAAATAATTAATTTAAAAAAACTTAATTAATTTTATAAATAATTTAATAAAATTAATTAAAATATTAATAATTTTATATAAAATATAAAAAAAATAATATATTAATTAAATAAAAATTTATAATTTTAAAATTAATTATAAATTTTTTTTTAAATAAATTAAATTTTATTTTAAAATAAAACAATATTAATTATATAATATACTTATTGTTAAATACGTAATATATAAGGTATAAAACGGTACGTATTTAAAGATTATTTTTTTTTAATAAATACTTTAAAAACTTTATAAATTTTAATTTATATTATATATAAATTATATTAAAATTTAAATAAAAAAATAAAGAAAATTATAGTTTAAAATACACGTAATTCGGCTTAAAATTACTTAAAATATTTAAAAAAAGGGTAATTATATATATAAAGTGATTCTTTTATTAAAGTAATATTAGTTACGTAATGTGTTATTTACGGGGTGCGTAATATACGGGGTATGGTTTTAAGTAGTTTAAAATTACTTTCCGTTTTTTTTTTAAATAATTTTACGAATTTTTATTTAAATTTCTTAAAAAAAGTATTATTAATTATATAAAAAGATTAACAAAAATATGGACTTAATTGTACGTAATTCAAATTAATATTAACTTTAATACGGTTAAAAATAAATATTTTAATTATTATAACTATTATAAGCCTTTTTTTAATAGTTTTTATCCTTTATAATTTTAACACTTTTTAACTTTAATAATTTTACGAATATAATTTAAATAAATTTCGAAAAAGTTTTAATATTTATATAATTAAATAGTAAAAATTATAAAATAAAGCCGATATTTTTACCTATTTATTTTATAAAAATATAATTATATTTCGAAAATACGTTAATAAAAATTAATAAAAATGTTACCTTATATATATAATTACTCCTTTTTTAAATATATTTACTAATTTTAAGCCAAATTATATGTAATTTAAATTATAATTTTACCCATCTTTCTATATAATTATTTATATTTTTTTAAAAAAAATTAAACTAGTATTTATAAAATTATTAAAGTATTACTTAAAAAAGGGATAAATAATCCCCGGGTACGTACCGTTTTTAATCCCGCATACTACGCACTTAATAATGGGCATACTACGCAATTAATGTTATTTTTTTATTAATATATTTTAATTTATTATATTAAAATAGCTATATCTTTACGGAATAAATTAATAAAATTCTTGGCTTTATTTTAAAATATTAACTATTTAATTATTTAAATAATAATGTTTTTTCGGAATTTATCCAGGTTATATTAGTAAAGTTATTAAAGATAAAAAATATTAAAATTATAAAAAATAAAGGCCATTAAAAAAAGCCTTAAAATAACCATTATAGTTAAAATTCATACTTTTAAGCGCATCCGGGTTAATTTTAGTCCGAATCACGTGCACCCGGGATCGTAATTTCGTTAATTTCTTTCTTTAAATTATGGTGTAAATTATATAAAAATCGAACTAAGATTCGTAAAATTATTAAAGGTTAAATGCGGGAAGCGGTTTTAAACTACCCGGGATTATACCTCGCATATTACGCATTTAATAAACTTATTTTAAGTGGCTTTAAACTTGGTTTAAAAAGTTGCCTTTTTTTGTTATAAACGCCACGAAACTTTTAACCCGTATATTTATATTTATAAGTTTAAAGTAAAGCGTTTTTTAAATTAAAGTTTAAAGTTATTATAAAATTATATTTTATTAAATATAAAAATTTAATAATAAAAAATTAAATATTAAGTTTATAATAATTTAATATATATTAATAACGTATAAAATACTTTTTATTTTTATAATTTAAATTTAATATTTTATTTATAATATACGATTAATAATAATATTTTTTAAACTTTTCCGCTTTTTTTATATATTTATATAATATTACTTTTTTATATATTAAACTTTATAACGTATATTATAACCGATATTATAACCGGTGTTATAATTAATACGTTATAAATATTATAATTAATTTTAACACTTTTAAAAAATTTAAAACGTATAAAGTTAATTAATAAATTTAATAAAAAAATTAATATAATTATTTCTAATTATTTTTAATAATATTTTTAATAATAATTTTTTATATAATAAATTAATTTTTTATTAAATAATTATTTATAATAACTTTAAATTAAAATTTTAATATTATTTTAAAAAATTATAATTAATTTAAAAATAATATAATTATAAAAGGTATATTTTTTTAAATTAATATCGAAATTTAATTTAAAGTCATTTAAAATAATAATAAATAACATATTATGCAATTAATATTACTTTTAAAATATATATATTTAAAAATATAATAAAGATTATTAAAAAATAAAAAATAAAAATAAAAATAAATAATTTATTAAATATTAATATATTAAAAAAAATAATTTTAATTTTTAAATAATAAAATTATATTATATTTATATTAATATATATATATAATTAATAATTAATTAAATTTTAACTTTTTTAATTTATATAAATTTTTTAATAAATTATATTTATTAAAAA
>NW_025954105.1:0-3355 GCF_022497035.1 Daldinia vernicosa | reverse complement strand
ATATTATAATTTTAAAAAAATTATTTAATATTTAATAAAAATAAAATTTAATTAATAATTTTTAAAAATTAAATTATATATTAATATTTATACAACATTATAAACTATTAAAAATTATCAAAAAAAAAATTATTATAAATTTAATAAAATAATAAATTTTAAACTTTTAAAAAAAGAAATATTAAAAATTTTAAAGATTTACGATATTAATAAATAAGATTTTAATATATTACTAACCTAAATTAAATATTTACTTAAAATTATTACATTTATTTAATTAAAAAAAATCAAACTTAAAAATCTATTAAAATTTTAAATAATTTATTATAAAACTATAATTTACATATAATTTTTATTAAAAAAAACAAAATAATAAAACGTCTAAAAAATAAAAGAAGTAAAAGCGAAAAAAATAATAATAATATTATAAAAAACTATAATTACCAAAATCTCTTCATTTAAAAATAAAAATTTTATTTAAAACCCTTTTTTTAAATAACTAATATCCATTAAACTACTAAAATTTATTAAACTATTAATATCTACACTATTTAAAAGATAAATTTTCGGATAATTAACTTTTAATAATAATAAAATTTACTAAAATTTATAAATACGATTTAAAATATTAAAAAATTTTAAAAAGAATTATAAGGATAAAATTAATAATTTAAAAAAAAAATTATATAATTTAAAAAAATCTTAAAAAAAAAAATAACTAATTTAAAAAAACTTAATTAACTTTATAAATAATTTAATAAAATTAATTAAAACGTTAATAATTTTATACTAAATATAAAAAAATAATATGTTAATTAAATAAAAAATTATAACCTTGAAAATACTTATAAAATTTTTTTTAAAATAAATTAAACCTTTTCCTAAAATATATATATTTAAAAATATAATAAAAATTATTAAAAGAAACAATAAAAGAAAAAATAAAAATAAATAATTTATTAAATATTAACGTATTAAATAAATAATAAAAAAAAATAAAAACGTTTTTATTTTTTGGATAATAAGATTATATTAAATACTTACGCGTTAATACGTATATAATTAATAATTAACTATTTTAGTTTATATAAATTTCTTTAGTAAATTATGTTTATTAAAAGATCTTTTTTAATATATTAAGTTTATAATTCAATTTTATAAAAAGCTTATTAATAAAGTTAATAATAAATATAATTTTTTCTATTATATTAATTAAGATTAATAATTTAATTTTAATTATTAATATAATTATTATATTTTATTTATTAATTTTTTAATTTATTATTTTTTTAAATAAATTTATTACATAAATTTAAAAACTTTTTCGATTAATGATATTATTAACGAATAAAGTATTATTAATTATTTCGAAAATATTATTATTTTTTAACTATAATGCGAAAAAGTTTATTTTAATAAAATATTATATTATTTAATTAATTATTAAATAATGTATTAATTTAAAATTATAATTAAATTTTAATAATTTTAAATAAATTAAAGTTATATTAAATTAAATAATTATTATAACGTATAAAATAAAGTTTATTTTATGTTAATAACGGTAAATAGATTTTTTAAAACTTTTTTATTATATAATAATAATTTATTTTTTATAATAAAAATGGTAAATTTTTTAAATAAATCTTTTATAAAATTAATTATTTTATTAAAATATAAAGATTAATTTAATTATATTAATTATTTTTTTTGGTTTTAAATTATTTTAATATTAAAAAGTTATTAAAGGTTATATTTTTTATTAATTTATAATTTTATTTAAAATTATTAAATACTTTTTTTTAATTTATTAATGCTTAAAAATAGAAAAATAAATTATAATATTATTTATATAAATAAAAAATAATATACTTTTTTATATAAATATATAAAATTTATATAATATTAAAAAAAACTTTAATTTATTAAAGTTTTAAATTATCTTTTTTTATTATAAAAAAGATAATTTTTATAATTTATATAAAATTAATAATAATAATATTTCTCTTTTTTTTAATATTTTAAAAATATATATAAAAATTTTTTAACCTTTTTTTTTTTAATCTTTTAATTTTAACTTAACATTATAAACTTTTTAATATTTTACCTTTTTGTATTTTTAGGAAAATATTAGAAAATTTATAATGTTAAACTTTTATTTCCGGAAAAAAAAAAGCTAAAAAAGATTTTCCTTTATAAAAGGCATATTTTTTAAAATATATAACATATTTATTATTTTTAAAATTATATAAGTTACGTTTTTAATAAATAGTTTATTATAAAAAAAAAGTAAAATTTATCGAAAATATTTAATTTATATACGAAAAAAAAAATGTAATAATAAATAAACGCCTTATAATAAACTTAATCTTTATTAAATATATATTAAATATTTAAATTATTTTAAAACTTTATTTTTTTAATATTACCGAAAAACTTTTTTATTATATTATTAATCCGTTAAAAACATTTTTTACGTTTAAACTTTTAAAAATTATTATGTAAAATTAATAAAAAAATAATAAAAAATAATAAATAATTAATAAATAATTTATCAATAAATACCAAGAAATTAATAAGAAATTAAATGTCTTTAATAGATTTTCACGTGCGAGTTTACGAGCATGTGAAAACGCTTGCGCGAGTTTACAAGTGCATGCGTTTTTTTAAATTTTAAATTTTTTTTATCTTTTAAATTATTATTATTATAAATATTATTTATTAAAATTATAATAAAATACTTTAATAAAAAAATTAAAAACCTATTATTTAAATAAACCTTTTTATAAGTTTTTAAAATATTACTATTATAATTTTTATTTAACCTTTTTTTTTTATTATTTTAATATATTATTTCTTTATAATTAATAAAATAAAATTAATTAAAAAGACTTTTTATATAATTATTATAATTAATAAAAAATATAATATTTTTAATAATATTTAAAATACTTTTATTTTTTTTTATTAAAATAAAATTAATAAAATATTAATAATTTTAAATATATATTTTTTAATTTTATAGTCGTTTAAAATTAAAAATATAAAATAATTAATTATTAAATAGTATTTAAATAAAATAAATAAATATAAATTTAAATTAAATATTATATAATATATAAAATCATTTATTATATTAAAGTTTTAATTTCTTTTATTTAATTTTAACTTAAAAAATATTTAATATATATATAATTAATTTATTTATTTTATTAAATTGATATTTTAAAATAAATATTATATTTTTTAAATTTTAAATCTTATAAACGTTTAAATAAAATAAAATAATATTTATTATATTTTAAATATTAATTATAACTTTTTTTAAATAATATTTTTTTATTATATTATTATT
>NW_025954104.1:0-3434 GCF_022497035.1 Daldinia vernicosa | reverse complement strand
TAAAATTTATATATTTATATTTATAAATTATAAATAAATTTTTTAATAAATTATAATTTAAAATTATTTTAAATTTAAATTTATATTATAAAAAACTTTTAATAATAAATTTAAATATTATATTTATAAAATTTTTTATATAATATTATAATATATAAAATAAAAGTAATATTAATTATATAATATTCGTAATATATATTTAATTTTTTTTTTTAACGTTTACCTTAATAACTTTACGAATATCACTCCGAAACTTATATAATTTATGTCGAAATTTAATTAAGAAAATGCCAAAATTTACGGTCCAAGGTGCACGTGATTCGGCCCCAAATCCGCTGAGATATTAAAGAAATAAGCATTTGTATATATAAAATAACCTTTTTACTAGCGCTTAACTTTAACCAACTAGCGCTCAGCTTTAACCAATTAGCGCTTAGCTCCAACCCACTAGCGCTCAGCTTTGACCAATTAGCGCTTAGCTCCAACCCACTAGCGCTCAGCTCCAACCAATTAGCGCTCAGCTCTGACCAATTAGCGCGAGGCTGATATGCAAGGCTGACGAAGCTAAGCTAAGCTCTACCTAAGCCTTACTTACAACACATACTAAAATCTCTTGACACAAATCCTTAAGTAAACTTAAGGCATAAGACAATTGCTATTGGCACACCCTCGTTTTGCTATCGGGGGCTTATTGGTACACCTTGTACAACGGGTACATCCCCACCAATCCCCCCCAGCTATTTTCAATTAAGTCAACTTTACCACATTTCAACACATCAACCATTACAACTTATTTAATCCAGCGATGCAACATACAAGATTTACGTCGCTGTTTTCGCCTCAATTAGAGCTTTCTAATGATATAAGTCTCAATGAAATACAGGTTGTATTTCAAAAGCTATTCGAATATATAGTCAATTCAACGCTGATGCGACCGCGCGAAAGGGTATCACGTGCTCCCCAAGAGCGACTACCACAACCACAACCACTTATACTCGAATAACTTTACATCCAAAGCCTGCACCGGATCGATATGTATATCATTAGACTGCCCTAATTGAGGCGATTCTAATGATCCATATCTCATATGTTCATTCTTCGAATTACATATGGTATAATGGTCGATGTGTTGCATGAGGCTTTAGATGCGGCTCTGGATGAGGCTCTGCGGGAGGCTCTTTTGCGGTCGCATACATACCTGTATTCAATTGAATAGCCTTCGAAATAAGGCATGCATTTGATTGAGACTTATATCATTACAAAGCTCTAATTGAGGCGAAACTAGCGATATAAGTCTTATATGCTAAATCGTTGGATTGAGGAGCGTGTAATGGTTGATGTTGGTCGATGTTGTGGTTGATGTGGTGGGAGTTGAAAATGGGTGGGATGTATTTCGATGTACTGGGTGTACCAATAAGCTCCGATAGCAAAATGAGGGTGTGCCAATAGCAATTGTCTTTAATAAAAGTAACATTAGTTGTACAATATGCCTATTACTACCCGTACAATATTCGCGGTACGTACCGCGTAACTTTAAATCGTTTTTCCTACCCCTTTTTAACATTTACCTTAATAACTTTACAAATTTTGGTTCAATTTATATATAATTTATACTATAATTTATATAAGAAAATTAGCAAAATTCCAATTTAAAGTGCACGTGATTCGGACTAATATTAACTTAAATGCGATTAAAAGTATAAATTTTAATTATAATAATTATTATAAGCTTTTTTTTAATAACTTTTATTTTTTATAATTTTAATATATTTTATTTTTAATAATTTTATAAATATAACTTTAAATAATTCGGGAAAAAAATTAAAAAGTAATTAATTAAATAGTTTAAATTATAAAAAAAAACCTTTAATTTTTACTTATTTATTTTATAAAAATATAATTATTTTTATATAATAAATTAAAATAAATTAATAAATATTAATAAAAAAGTCATTTTATATATATAAATGCTTATTTTTTAAATATCTTAACTAATTTAAGGCTAAATCACGTGTACTTTAAATTATATTTTTATTGATTTTCTTATATAATTAAATATGTAAATTCGAAATAAATCGGATTAATATTTATAAAATTATTAAAAAAGTTGTTAAAAAAAAAAAAAAAACAAAGTACGTACCCCGTTTTATTACATAAATAATAATAAACATATTATACAATTAATGTTGTTTTTTAATAAATAATATATTATATAATTAATATTATTTTTAAATTAATTATTTAATTTAATTTATAAAATAAAACTTTATTAATAAATTTAAAAATTATATTATTTTTTAAAAAAATTTTTAATTTAAAAATAAATTAATTAAAATAATTAATAAGTTTTTTAAAAAAATATAAATAATTTTATTATTTTATGAGCAACACTAGTTGCGCAGTGTACCCATTGCTGCGTGCGCAATATAAGCAGTATATACCGGGTAACTTAAAATCGCTTTTCGCATTCAACCTTTAATAACTTTACGAATTCTGGTCCGATTTATATATAATTTACACCATAATTTAAATAAAAAAATAAGGAAAATTTCAACCCAGGTTGCACGTGATTCAGACCAGTATTAACCCGGATGCGGCTAAAAATACGAATTTTAACTATAGTAGCTATTACAAGCCTTTCTTTAATGGCCTTTATCCCCTATAATTCCAATCCCTTTCAACCTTAATAACTTTACAAATATAACCCGAATAAATTTCGAAAAAGTTTTAATATTTAAATAATTAAATAGGTAATATTATAAAGTAAATCCCAGATTTTTACCTATTTATTTCGTAAAAATACGGCTATTTTTATATAATAAACTAAAATAAACTAATAGGTACTAGTAAAAAAGTCACTTTATATATATAAATCTTTACCTTTCAAATATCTCAGCTAATGCAAGGCCGGATTACGTGCAACCTGGACCGTAATTTTCGTCATTTTCTTACCTAAATTAAAATATAATTCATTAATCATTTAGATAGGAATTCGTAAAGTTATTAAAGTAAACGTTAAAAAGGGGTGGGAAAAAGCCGGGTACGTACCCCTTAAATACCCCGCATACTACGCAAGCAGCAATGGGCATACTGCGCAATTAGTGTTACTTTATTTTATTAATAATTTTATTTTTATAATATTTTTAATAATATTAAATTATAAATAAAATTTTATAAAAAATAATATTAAAAAATTTTAATATAATATATAATTTTTTATAAAATTTTTATATTAATATTATTATTTTTTATTATATTTATAAATTTTTTATTTATATATAAATAATTTTTAAAAAAAATTATTTTAAAATTTTTAAATTTAAATATTTTATTAAATAAATATATTATAATTTTTAAATTTAAAATAATTAAATTTTTAAAAAAATATTAATTAATATAAAATATTATATAAAATTAAATAATTATAAAATTAT
>NW_025954103.1:0-3516 GCF_022497035.1 Daldinia vernicosa | reverse complement strand
AAAAATAAAATAAAAATATTATTATTTTTAAATATATAACATTTAAAAGATATAATTTATATTAAAATAAAAAAGAATATTTATATATATTTTTAAAAATTATATAATAATTTTTTAAAATAAATATAATAATTAATTAATAAATATAAAATTTAAAATTATTTTCAATTTATTAATATAATTAATAATAAAAAAATAAAAGAATTTTAATTAAAAATTAATTAAATTAAATATAATTCTTTATAAAAATATATAAATTTAATATTAAAAAATAAAAAATAATAAATAAAAGTTTTAATAATATATATAAAAATAAAAAAATAAAAGATATAAAATAATTATTTTTATTTAATTATTTTATTTTTATAATATATAATACCTTTTTAATTTTATATAAATATTTATTATTTTTTTATTAAAACTTATTAAGTTTATAATATAATTATAGAATTAAAAAAATAAATAAAAATATAACATTTTTAAATTAAATTAAAACTTTAGTTAAATAAGTTATTTATATAAGTTATTACGCGTTATTAAGTATAATGATAAAATTAAATTCATATAAATTTATTAAAATATTTTTTTTATTAAAAAGTTTAACACTTTAATGGAATAATTACTTTTTTAATTTTATTTTATAATAAAAGGTATTAATATATTATAGTTAAATAAAAAAAGATATAAGAATTAAATATAATTAATTATATTTATAAAAACGTTAAGTTTATATTTTTTTTTAATTTTTTTACCCTTTTAATTATATAATAAAATTAATAAGTTTTAATAAAAAAATTATAAATGTTTATATAAAATTAATAAATTAATATATTATATAATAAATAATATATAATAAAGTTAAATTATTATTAATTTATAATTTTTAAATAAATTAATTATTTTAAATATATATTTATTATTAATATAAAAGAATATAATTAATAAAATAAAAAGTTATATATATATATATATATATATATATTTATTATAAATAAATCGAAATCTTTTTATTAATTTCCCGTTTAATTTAATTATAAAGATTATATAATAATTATTTTATTTAAAAAATTAAAAATATTAAACATAATATTTATAAAATTGAAAAATAATATAAAATATATATAAAAATATATAAATAAAAAATTACAATTTCATAAAAATTTTATAATAATATATATTAATAATATTATAAAATATTTTAAAATAATAAATAAATATTTAAAATATTGAAAATTTTCGTTTAAATTTTTATAAAATTTTAATTTAATTATTAAATTAAAAAGATTCTTTTTTAATTATTTTATAATATAATTATTTAATTTTATTATAAATAAATTTAAAATATTATTATTTAATAATTATATAAATATATTAAAAAAAATTAAATAATTTATAATATTATTAAATTTAAAAATATATATAAATTTTATTAATTTTTAAAGAAAATTTATATTATAATATTAATAAAAATTTAAATTTTTATAAAAATATAAAATAAATTATAATGAAATTGTTTAAAATTATTATAAAGTAAAATAAATAAATAAAATTAATAAAATTTATCCCGATATTAAAAAAATTTTAAAAATTTAAAATAAAATAAAATCTTTTTATTTTAATTATTTATTTTATTTATTAAAATTTAAATTAAATTTTATTTATAAAATTAAACGTTTTTAAATAAAAAAAATTAAAATAAAATAAAATTTTTATTAAGAGCAATACTAGTTGCGCAGTGTGCTGTTTACTGGGTGCGCAGTATGCGGGGTATGGTCCCGGGTAACCTTAAATCGCTTCCCGCATCGTTTTTTAAATAACTTTACGAATTCTGGTCCGATTTATATATAATTTATACCGTAATTTAGGTAAGGAAATTAGCGAAATTATAAATCCAGCTGCATGTGATCCGGACCGACATTGGTCCGGATGCGGCTAAAGGTATAAATTTTAATTATAGTGGCTGTTTCAAAGCTCCTTTTAATGGCTTTTATTCCCTATAATCCCTACACCTTTCAACCTTAATAACTTTCCTAATATAGCCCGCATAAATTTCGAAAAAGCCTTAATATTTAAATAACTAAATAGGCAATATTATAAAAAAAGGTCTAAAATTTTACCTATTTATTTCGTAAAAATATAGCTATATTTATAAAATATGCTATTAAAAACTAGTGAAAATTACTAAAAATACCATTTTATATATATAAATAGGGGTATTTTAAATATCTCTACCAATTTTAGGCCAAATTACATGCATTTTCGACTATAATTTTCGTTATTTTCTTATATAAACTATAATATAATTTATATATAATTCGGACTAGGATTCGTAAAGTTATTAAGGTAAACGTTAAATAGATAAGAAAAAGTGGCAGGTACGTACCCCTTTTACTACGCACCCAGCAATGGGCATACTGCGCAACTAGTGTTGCTTTTTATTAAAATTAAATAAATAATATTAAATTATAAAATTAAAAATAATTAATTTTATTTAAATATATTAAAATTTATATATAAAAATTTAATTATATTTATATAATATAATAATTTTAATAAATTATAAAATAATAAAAAATATAATTATATAATTTATATTATATTTAATAAATTTAATTAAATTGAATTTTTATTTAATAATTATATTTATTTATTTTCTATAATTTTATTTAAATATTTAATATATATTTAAATAATTAAATTTAAATTTTAAACGTTTTATTTAAATTTTTTATAATAAATAATTTAAAAAATAAAAAAGAAAAAAATTAAAAATTTAAAAATAAATTAAATAATATTATTAATAATTTTAATTATATAATTAAAATAATAATAATTTTATAAAATAATTTTTAAAATTAAATTTAAAATAATTACATTAAAAATAAAAATTTAATAAAAATTATAAAAAAATTAAAAAAATATAAAAAAAAAAATATTTTTATTAAAAATTTTTAATATATTATAAATAAAAATAATTTTTTATATATAATAAATAAAAACGGTTAAAAATAATTATATATTTTTAAAAATATAATATAAAATTTATTTTAAATAATATATAATATAAAATATTATTTTAATTTTAAAAAGATAATATATAACTTAAACGTTTTTAATATAAAAAAAATAAATATAAAATTAATAAAATATTTAATATATTATTTAAAATATTAAATATCATAAATTAATTAATAAAAACTTTTTAACGAGTTAAAATTTATAAATAAATTTATTATATTATTTTATATTATTATAATAAATTTTATAATAATATTATTAAAAATTTTTATAAAAATATTATTTAATAAAAGGTAAATTTTAAAAAAATTAATATAATATTAATAATAATTTATAAATTTAATAAAAAATATTTTTTAATTTTAAAATATATAAAATATATAATAAATAATTAAATAAAAATTTTATATATTTTTTTATTTTTTATAAATTAAAATTTATTAATAAAAATTATTTTAAATTAAGATTTAAAATTTATATTTAAATTTTAATAAATAT
>NW_025954102.1:0-3520 GCF_022497035.1 Daldinia vernicosa | reverse complement strand
ATATAAAAATTAAAAATTAAATTAAATAATTTTATTATTTTTATTAATTATAATAATAAATAAATTATTAAGTTAATAAATAAAAATATTAAAACTTTTAAAATTAAATTAAAATATATAAATATATATAATTATTAATTATAATAAAAGGTTAAAAAAAATATATTAACATTAATTATATTAAAATTAAAAATATAATAATTAATAATTTAATTAAAATATTAAGTAAAAATAAATTTAAAAATTTTTAAAATTAAATTAATTTAATAAATATTAAAAAGTTATTAAATAAAAAGGTAGTTAAAACTTTAAATAAAAAAATTTAAAAAAAGTAAAATATTTTAAATAAATAAAAAAACTTAATTAAAAAAGAATTACCTTAAAATATTAAGTTTATAAAGTTAAATTAAAAAGGTTATTTAAAGTTATTTTAATTAAATTTACTTAACGGTTTTATTTAAAAAAATGTATTAAATTAATTAACTTTATATAATTTAAAAATAGTTTAATTATTTATAATTTCTCGTATTTTTATTTATATATTAAAATTTTTTATTAAAAAATATACATGTAATTTTAACGTTTAATTAAGCTATTTATACAATTAAAAGCGTTTATTTATTTTATGACATTTATTATATAAAAACAGCCATATCTTTGGCAAATAAATAGGTAAAAGTCAAGGCTTTTCTTTGTAATTTAAGCCATTTAATTATTTAAATAATAAAACTTTTTCGAAATTTATTAGGCTTATATTCGCAAAGTTATTAAAAATAAAAGGTATTAAAATTACAAGGGATAAAAGCCATTAAAAAAAGCCTTAAAATAACCATTATAGTTAAAATTCATACTTTTAACCGCATTTAAGTTAATTCTGGTCTAAATCACGTGTACCTTGGATTGTAATTTTACTTATCTTTTTATATAAATTATGGTATAAATTATATAAGATCCAAAGCAATATTCGTAAAGTTATTTAAAAAAAGGTGCGAAAAACGATTTTAAGTTATTTAAAATTATACCTCGTATATTACGCACTTAATAAACGGTATACTACGCAATTAATGTTACTTTTTAATATAACCGGTTTAAATTTAATTTTAAAAATTATTTTATAAAATTATTATTATTTTAATTATATAATTAAAATTATTAATAATATTATTTAATTTATTTTTTAATTTTTAAATTTTTTTTTTATCTTTTAAATTATTTATTATAAAAAACTTAAATAAAATATTTAAAATTAAATTTAAAGTAACATTAATTGCGTAATATACCCATTGTTAAGTGCGTAATAAAACGAGGTACATATTTTACTTTTTTTTTACCTTTTTTACGTTTACTTTAATAAATTTATAAATATTAATTTAATTACTTTTAAAAAAATATAATTAATTATATAAAAGGATTAACAAAAATACAATCCAAGGTGCACGTGATTTAGCTTAAAATTAGTTAAGATATTTAAGATATTTTTATTAATATATATAAAGTAATATTTTTAATAATTTTCATTAATTTACTTTAATATATTTTATAAATATAATTATATTTTTATTAATTAAATAGTTAAAAATTTAAGTTTTATTTTAAGATATTATTTATTTAAATATTTAAATATTAAACCTTTTTTAAAATTTATCGGGTTTATATTAATAAAATTATTAAGGTTAAAAAGTATAAAAGTTATAAAAGATAAAAGTTATTAAAAAAAACCTTAAAATAATTATTATAATTAAAATTTATACTTTTAACCGTATCCGGGTAAATATTAATTTAAATCACGTGCGATTAAGTTTATATTTTTATTAATTCCTTTATTTAAATTATAATATAAATTATATAAAATTTAAATTAAAATTTATAAAGTTATTAAAATAAACGTTAAAAAAATACGAAAAACGATTTAAAATTATTTAAAATTATACCTCGTATATTACGTACTTAATAAAAAACATATTACGTAATTAATGTTACTTTAAATTTATTTATTTAAATATATATTAAATATTTAAATAAAATTATAAAAAATAAATAAATATAATTATTAAATAAAAGTTTAATTTAATTAAATTTATTAAATATAACGTAAATTATTTATTAAAAACATTTTTTACGTTTAAACTTTTAAAAATTATTATACGAAATTAACAAAAGAATTAATAAATAATTAATAAATAATTAATAAGTACTTTATTAATAAATAATAAATAATTAATAAAAGATTAAATGTTTTCGACGGATTTTCACGTGTTTATAAACTCGCACGTAAAAACGTTTACGCGAGTTTATAAATACATGCGTTTTTTTAAATTTTATAATTATATTTTTTATTATATTATAATTTATTAAAATTATTATATTATATAAATATAATTATATTTTTATACGTAAATTTTAATATATTTAAATAAACCCGATTATTTTTAATTTTATAATTTAATATCGTTTTTTAATTTTAATAAACATTTTATTTAAAAATTAAATTAATTTTATTTATTTCTTTTATTTTATGATAATTTTAAACAATTTTTTTATAATTTATTTATAAATAATAAATTTATTTTATATTTTTATAAAAGTTTAAATTTTTATTAATATTATAATATAAATATTTTTAAAAAGTTAATAAAATTTATATATATTTTTAAATTTAATAATATTATAAATTATTTAATTTTCTTTAATATTTTTATATTATTATTAAATAATAATATTTTAAATTTATTTATAATAAAATTAAATAATTATATTATAAAATAATTAATAAAAGATTTTTTTAATTTAATAATTAAATTAAAATTTTAAAAAAGTTTAAAAATAATTTTTAAATATTTTAAATATTTTTTTATTATTTTAAATGAAATTACCATATTATTAATATATATAATTATAAAACTTTTATAAAATTTTAATTTTTTATTTATATATTTTTATATATATTTTATATTATTTTTAAATTTTAAAATAAAATAATTATTATATATTTTTTATATTTAAATTAAATAAAAAATTAATAAAAAATTTTAATTTATTTATAATAAATATATATAAATAATTTTTTATTTTATTAATTATATTTTTTTATATTAATAATAAATAAATAATATTAATTATGTAATATATTATTTATTATATATATAATATATAAAATTTAATCCCGAATAATTTAAAATTATTTTTTACATTTTTTTTAAATAATTTTATAAATTTTAATTTTAATTTTATATAATTTATATTATAATTTAAATAAGAAAATAATAAAAATTACGGTTTAAGTTATATATAACTTAAATTAATATTAATTTAAATATAGTTAAAAATATAAATTTTAATTAAAATTTAAAAAAACGCATATATTTATAAACTTACGTAAACGTTTTTACGTATTTATAAATTTACACGTAAAAATTTATCGAAAGTATTAAATCTTTTATTAATTTTTTTATTATTTATTAATAAATTATTTATTAATTATTTATTATTTTTTTATTATTTCTTTATTATTTTTTTATTA
>NW_025954101.1:0-3692 GCF_022497035.1 Daldinia vernicosa | reverse complement strand
AATTTTTTAAATAAATAAATAATAAATTAATAAAAATTTTATTTTAATATATAAAATTTATAATTAATTAATTATTTATTAAATATTATAAAAAATGTTTTAATATTAAAAATTAAAAATATTGTTTATATATTTAATAATAAAATATTTTTAATAAAATTTATATAATTTAAAAAATATTTTTTATATTTATATAAATAATAATTTTTTAAATTTTTATAAAAACTTTTTAATTATTAAATTCTTTTTTAATATTAAAAGTTTATTTAAAATATTATAAAAAAAATTTTTAATTTTAATTTATATAATATTTTTAAATTACTTTTAATTTTTTTAAAATTCTTATTATTTTTATTATTTTTATTAATATAATAAATTATATATATAATTATTATAATAATAATAAAAACATTAAATTTATAATTTTTTAAATATTTAAAAATAATTATTTAATATTTTAATAAATTTTTAAATTTTAAATTTTATTTATTATATATTTAAATAATTTAATTATTATATAAAATTAATTTTAAATTTATTAAAAATAAAATTTAAAATAATATAAAATTAATATATAATAATAATATATTAAATTAATTAATTTATATTATATATAATTAATATAAAAAATAAAATAAAATTATTAATATTATTTTATATATGTTATTAAATAATAAAAAATTAAATTATATTATTATATATAAATAAATTATTTTTTTAATTAAAATTTAAAAAAACGCATGCATTTATAAACTCGTATAAGCGTTTTTACGTGCTCGTAAACTCGCACGTGAAAATCCGTCGAAAACATTAAATCTTTTATTAATTTTCTTATTATTTATTAATAAATTATTTATTAATTATTTATTATTTCTTTATTAATTTTACATAATAATCTTTAAGAGTTTTAACGTAAAAAATGTTTTTAACGGATTAAATCTTTATTAATTTTATAATTAATTTTATAAATTTTTTTATATTTTTATATTTATTTATAAAATTATTATTTAATATTTTAAATATTATAAAATATAATTATAATATTTTAATTATAAATTATTATATATAATTTATTATTATTAAAATTTAAATTAAAAAAATTATTAAAATTAATTTTAAATATAAATTTTATTTAAAATTTAAATTATTTAAATTTAAAATTATTATTTAATAAATAATAAATAATTTTATTATAAATTAAAAAATTTATTTTTAATAATTATAAAATAATTATTTAAAAATAATATTTATTTTTTTAAAATTATTAATATTTAATAATAATTATAATAAAATATAATTTATAATTATAAATAATATTTATAATAATAATAAAGAGTAATACTAGTTGCGTAATATGCCCATTGTTAAGTGCGTAGTAAAAGGGGTACGTATCTGTTATTTTTTTTTATTTATTTAACGTTTATCTTAATAATTTTACGAATATTGCTTTAAACCTTATATAATTTATATTATAATTTAGGTAAGAAAATGGCAAAAATTCCAATTTAAGGTGTACGTGATTCGGCTTAGAATTGGTAGAGTTATTTAAGATATCTTTATTTATATATATAAAGTGGTATTTTTAATGGTTTTTACTAGTTTTTAATAGCGTATTTTATATATATGACCGTATTTTTACGAAATAAATAGGTAAAATTCCAGACTTTTTTTTATAATATTAGCTTTTTAGTTATTTAAATATTAAGATTTTTTCGAAATTTATCCGGGCTATATTGGTAAAGTTATTAAGGTTGAAAGGTGTTGTGATTATAAAGGATAAAGGCTATTAAAAGGAGTTATAAAATAGTTATTATAATTAAAATTTATACTTTTAACCGCATTTGGGTTAATTTTGGTCCGAATTACGTGTACTTTAAATTGGAATTTTTGTTATTTTTTTACTTAAATTATGGTATAAATTATATAAGATTTAAACTAAGATTTATAAAGTTATTTAAAAAGAGGTGTAAAAAGCGATTTTAAGTTATTTAAGATTATACCCCGTATATTACGCACTTAATAAACAGTACACTATGTAACTAATGTTGTTTAAAAATAAAAGCCATTAAAAAAAGTTATAAAATAATTATTATAATTAAAATTTATACTTTTAACCGCATCCGGGTTAATATTAATCCGAATCACGTACACTTTAAATCGTAATTTTATTAATTTTTTTATTTAAATTACGGTGTAAATTATATAAACATTAAATTAAAATTTATAAAGTTATTTAAAAAAAAGTACGAAAAACGATTTTAATTTATTTAAAAATATACCTCGTATATTACGCATTTAACAATGGGTATATTACGTAATTAATGTTACTTTTAATAAATATTAAAAATTATTTTAATAATTTATAAAATTTTTTTATAATATTTTTTAATAATATTTAAATAAATAATCTTTTATAAATATATTTTAATTTTAATATTTAAATAAATATATTAATAAATTATATAAATTAATATATAATATTTAAAATAATAAAAAAATAAAAAAATATATTTATTTATTATATTTAAAATAAATAATATATATAATATATAATATATATAATAAATAACATTAATTACGTAATGTGTTTATTATTACGTGCGTAATATACAAGGATACATATCGGGTAATTTAAAACCGTTTTTTATAATTAACCTTTAATAACTTTATTAATTTTAATTTTATTTACATATAACTTATATTATAATTTAAATAAAAAAACGACGAAAATTACAAGTTAAGTTGCACGTGATTCGGAGTTATATTAAGCCGGATGCGGTTAAAAGTATAAATTTTATTAAAAGGTTTAAACGTTTAACGGTTTTTTTTCGTTACGTTTAAAAGGAATTAAAAACTTAAGATAAATTAAAATTTTAAAACAACTTTAATAATAAAATACATATTTTTTATATAAAATTTAATTTTTAATAATTTATATTTAAATAAATAAAATAAATAAAAATATACTTTTAATAATAATTATATTTTAAATATTTTATTTTATAAAAAAGTAATTTTTTTAATTTTAAATAAAAATAAAAGTAAAAAAATAAGTTTTTTTTAATTATTTTTTAAAGAAAAAGTGTAAGAAATTTAAACATTTTATATATTTTTTAAAAAATATTATATTATAATAATTATAATTTAATTAATATTACAGTTATAAATATATAACTTATATTAAAATTTTTATTATTTTTTAAAAAATTTTTTAATATTAAAATTATTTTAATAACTTTTATATTAATAAAATTAAACTTTTAAATTATTAGAAAATGTTAATATAATTTATATATTTTATATAATAAACATTATTTATTTTAAGTTTTTAATTCGTTTTAAATTTTTAATTCCTTTTAAACGTAACGAAAAAAAACCGTTAAACGTTTAAACCTTTTAATAACTTTAATTAAAGGCCTTTTTAAAAGGCGGCATAATTTTTAAGTTTATTAATAAGGTTTTATCTTATAAGTTAAATTAAGTAATTAACTTAATTAATTAAATCCCGTAAAGCCGTAATAACCGTTTAATCTCGCCGCGCGAAAAGTCACGAGCGTTTAACACGTGTTTCGCACGTGCCTCGCACCCGTGACCTTTCGCGCGGCTCGGTAATTATATAAATTATTAATAATTTTAAAAATATAATAAAAATTAATTAAAAATATAATAATATTTATTTTAATATAAAATAA
>NW_025954100.1:0-3747 GCF_022497035.1 Daldinia vernicosa | reverse complement strand
TAATTAAAATTTTTTTTTTTAATATAAATTAATATAATAAACGTTATTTAAATAATTAATTTTATATATATTATATATATAAAAATATTTAATTTATTTAAATTATATATTATTTTTAAATTAATTTTTAAAAATTAATATAAAAAAGTTTTTTTAATAATTTTAAATTAATATAATTTAATAAAAATAAAATATATAATTTAAGTTTAATATTATATAAATGATTTTATATTTTATTAATTATTTATTTAAAAACTTTTTAAATAATTTATATTTTTAATTTATTTTTTTATAAAAAGTTTATAATAAAAGTAATATTAATTGTATAATATGTTTATTATTACTTGTATAATAAAATGGGATATATACTTTATTTTTCTTTTTTTTTTTTAACGTTTATTTTAATAATTTTATAAATTTTCAATTAAATTATTAATAAATTACACCATAATTTATATAAGAAAATAATAAAAATTATAATTTAAAATATATATAATTTAACTTTAAATTAATTGAAATATTTAAAAAATAAATATTTATATATATAAAATAATTTTTTTATTAATATTTATTAATTTATTTTAATATATTATATATAAACATTTATATTTTTATAAAATAAATAAGTAAAATTCCCGGTTTTCTTTTATAATATTAATTATTTAATTATTTAAATTTTAAGACTTTTTTAAAATTTATTAAAGTTATATTTATAAAATTATTAAAGGTAAAAAATATTAAAATTATAAAAAATAAAAATTATTAAAAAAGACTTTATAATAATTATTATAATTAAAATTTATATTTTTAATTATATTTAAATTAATTTTAATTTAAATTATATATATTTTAAACTATAATTTTATTAATTTCTTTATTTATATTATAATATAAATTATATAAAATTTAAATAAAAATTTATAAAATTATTTAAAAAAAAATATAAAAAGTAATTTAAACTTACCCGGTATATAACCTTATATATTACATAAGTAATAATAAATACATTATACGATTAATGTTACTTTTTTTTTTATAAACTTTAATATAAAATTTTTTATAAATTTTTAATTATTTATTATATTTTAAAAATAAACATTTATTTTTTTATTTATTTTTTAATTACTTTTATATAAATTATTTTTATATAATATAATTTATAAACCGTTTTTATATATAATTTATAAGCCGTTTATATATAATATAATTTATAAATTATTTATATATAATATAATTTATAAACCGTTTTTATATAATATAATTTATAATGTATTTTTAATAATTTATAAATTATTTTTAATAATTTATAAATAATTTTTATATAATATAATTTATAAACCGTTTTTAAATAATATATTATATAAATAACTTTTATATAATACCGTTTTATTAAATTATTCATTTATCCCGTTTATGTTATTAAAACGTACGACGTACGTTTATAACGTAAATATAACATTATTTTATATAAAATATAATAATAACGGGTATTTAAATTTAAAAAAAAAAAAAAATTATTAAAAAAAAAATAATAATAATAATAAATTATTTATTTATAATAATTATTTAATTATTAAGTTAAAACATTTAAATATTTAAATAATTATAAATATATAAATAAAAATAAATTTATTTTAAAATATTAAAAATTTAAATCGTTATTTATACTTTTATAATTATATTAATTTAAAATTTTTATTAAATTTTAAAAATTTTATATTATATTAATTATTATTTTTATATAAATTTATTTATATAAATTATTTATTTTTAATTTATTAATATAATTATATAATATAAAAAATAAAAAATAATTTTTTTATTTTAATAAAAAAATAAAAATATTAAAATAATTATAATAAAAACTTTATTTTTATTATATTAATTTTAATAATTTTAAACGTTAATATATTTTAAATTTAATATATAAAACTTTTTTTTTTAATATTTAATTAATTTTTTTTTTTTTTTTAAATGGTTTAACGTAATGGTTTAACGTTTAACACTTTTTTTTAAAAAAACGTAAGTTTAAATCCCGTAATTATTATAAACTTTTTAATTTTTAATAAAAAGTTAAACCATCGTTAAAATAACTTTACATTAAAAATAAACGGTAAATAAATTTACTTTATTTTATAATAATTTATTATTATATATAAAGTTATTTAAATAATAAATTATATAATTACTTAAATATTTAAAAACGTAATAAACTTTTAAATTATTAAATTAAAATTTATTAATATCGGTTATAATTTACGTTTTAAGTTATAATTTAATTACTTATATAAAAATTTTAAAAACTTTTTTTTAATAATATAAAACACTTTTTTTTTATTTATTTTTTAAAAAGTTAAAACTTACGATATATCCGATATAATAACACTTTAAAAAAAAGTAATATTAATCGTATAATATACTTATTATTACCCGTGTAATAAAACGAAGTACGTACTTTATTTTTTCTTTTCTCATTTAACGTTTACTTTAATAACTTTATAAATTTTAATCCGAATTATATATAAATTATATTAAAGTTTAAATAAAAAAATGACGAAAATTTTAATTTAAAGTACACGAAATTCGGCCCCGGATTAGTTAAGATATTAAAGAAGTAAGCATTTATGTATATAAAATGACTTTTTAATTAATATTTATTAATTTATTTTAGCTTATTATATAAAAACAGCCGTATATTTACGAAATAAATCGGTAAAAATCAAGGGTTTTTTTTATAATTTAAGCTATTTAATTAATTACTTTTTAATTTTTTTCCCGAATTATTTAAAGTTATATTCGTAAAGTTATTAAAGATTAAAAGTGTTAAAATTATAAAAAATAAAAGTTATTAAAAAAAAGCTTATAATAACCATTATAATTAAAATCCATACTTTTAACCGCATTTAAGTTAATCTTAATCCGGATCACGTGTATTTTAAACAGTAATTTTACTGATTTTTTTATTTAAATTATGATTTAAATTATATATAAATTAAACGAAAATTCGTAAAATTATTAAAAGTTAATTACGAAAAACGATTTTAAATTACCCGGTACGTATTTCATTTTATTATACGGGTAATAATAAGTATATTACACGATTAATATTACTTTTAAAAAATACTTAATTATAATTTTCTTTTAATTAAAAAAGTATATATAAAAATATATTTATTAACGTTTTATTATAAAATTTTATTATTATAATAATTTAAAATTAATTAAAAAAATAACGTAATTATATAACGTAATTATAATAATTAAAACGGTTAAATTTTCTTTAATATAAATACGGTTTTTAATTAAATAATTATTAAATAATAAAATTAATAATATTTAATATATATAAAAATATTTATAAATAAAATAAAATAAAATTAATAAATAAATAAATAAATAAATAATTAATTTTTTAATTATTTTTTATTTTTTTTTTATTTTTTTTTTATATATTTTATATATATTATATATATTATTTATTTTAAATATAATAAATAAATATATTTTATTATTTTTTTATTTTTTTAAATATTATATATTAATTTATATAATTTATTAATATATTTATTTAAATATTAAAATTAAAACGTATTTATAAAAACTTATTTATTTAAATATTTTTAAAAAATATTATATAAAAATTTTATAAATTATTAAAATAATTTTTAATATTTATTAAATATAAAAAAATTTAAAAGATTTTTTATATTTATTTTTTATTATTTTTATTATTTTTTATTTATTTTT
>NW_025954099.1:0-3756 GCF_022497035.1 Daldinia vernicosa | reverse complement strand
CCTAACCCTAACCCTACCCTACCCTACCCCTAACCCTAACCCTACCCTAACCCTACCCTAACCCTACCCTAACCCTAACCCTACCCTACCCTACCCTACCCTACCCTACCCTACCCTAACCCTACCCTAACCCTGACCTTATACTTACCCTGTAACTACCCTGTACTTACCCTGTAATTACCGGCCGTATTTCATTTTTTACTTTTTAATTTTTTCATTTTTTTTTATTTATATTTACTTTATATTTACTTTATATTTACCTTATATTTACCTTATATTTACTTTATATTTACTTTATAATTATTTTATAATTCCCGGCCGTATTTATATTTTAACTTTTACGTTTTTACATTTTTTTATTTTTTTTATTTTATATTTACCTTATATTTACCTTGTATTTACCTTATAATTACCGGCCGTATTTATTTTTTTATTTTTTTATTTTTTTTATTTTTTACTTATATTATATTTATTTTATAACTACCTTATAACTACTTTATAATTCTCGGCCGTATTTATTTTTTTAATTTTTACATTTTTTATTTTACATTTACTTTATATTTATTTTATATTTACTTTATATTTACCTTATAATTCCCGGCCGTATTTATTTTTTAAATTTTTCATTTTTTTATTTTTTTATTTTTTTATTTTATACTTATTTTATACTTATTTTATACTTACTTTATAATTACCTTATAATTCCCGGCCGTATTTATGTTTTAAATTTTACATTTTTACATTTTTTTATTTTTATTTTTATTTTTTTTTTTTAATTTTTTTTTATTTTTTTTTATATTTATTTTATATTTACTTTATACTTACCTTATATTTCCCGGCCGTATTAATTTTTTATTTTTTTTATTTTTTTTATTTTTTTATTTTTTTATTTTTTATTTATTTTATATTTACTTTATACTTACTTTATATTTACTTTATAACTACTTTATAATTCCCGGCCGTATTTATTTTTTAAATTCTTTATTTCTTTATTTTTTTATTTTATATTTACCTTGTAATTTCTTTATAATTCCCGGCCGTGTTTATTTTTTAAATTTTTTATTTTTTTATTTTTTATTTTTTTATTTTTTTATTTTTTTTTATTTTATATTTACTTTATACTTACTTTATACTTACCCTGTAATTACCTTATAATTCCCGGCCGTATTTAATTTTTAAATTTTTTATTTTTTTATTTTTTTATTTTTTTATTTTTTTATTTTTTTATTTTTTTATTTTTTTATTTTTTTATTTTTTTATTTTATTAATTTATTAAATTTTATATTATAAAAAACTTATTTTATAATTATTTTATAATAATCTTTTATTTTTATATTAAAATTTATAATTTTAAAGTAATTATTAAAATTTTTTTTTTTTTTTTCATTAAATTAACTTTTATTATATAAAATAAAAGTTTATTTATATAATTATAAATTAATTTTTAAAATTTTATATATAAATAAATTTTTTAAAAAAATAACTTACGTTTTTAAAACTTTAATACCGTATATAAAACTTAATTATATTTAATAAATATATAAAAAAATAAATAATTATAAATATATAAATTATTATTATAAATATATTAATTATTATTTTAAATATTTTAATTATTATTATAAATATGTTAATTATTATTATAAATATATTAATTATTATTATAAATTTATTAATTATTATTATAAATATATTAATTATTATTTTAAACATTTTAATTATTATTATAAACTTATTAATTATTATTATAAATATATTAATTATTATTATTTTTAATTTTTTTTATTTAATTATAACGTTAAAAATAAATACGTAATTTAAAAATAAATTACTTTAATACGTTTAAAAGTTATAATAATTATATTAATATTTATACTTAATATTTAAATTTTTATAATGTTTAATTTAAATTTTATATTTATATAATAATTATTATATAATTTTTTTATATTTTTATAATTTAAACTTAAATAATAAAAATATATAATAATTATTAATCCTTTTAAAATGTTATAAATATAAATTTTTAAATTTATATTATAATTTATTATTTAAAATATTTAATAATTTTTAAATATATTTTTTATTTAATTATTATTAAATAAAGTTTATAAATAATTAATTATTAATTAAATTTATAATTAAATAATAAAAGATAATTATTTTATAATTATTTTATATTTATTTTATAATTATTTTATAATTATTTTATAAATATTTAATAATTATAAAATATATATTATTTTTATTTTAAAAAATATTTATTTTATAATTATTTTATATTTATTTTATAATTACTTTATAATTATTTTATAATTACTTAATAATTATAAAATAAAGATTTTTTTAAAAACTTAATAATTAATATATTTATACTTTTTTTTTATTAAATTATTAATGGCGTTTAAAGGTTTTTACGTGGGTTTTTAAAGGTTTTTAAAGGTTTTTAAAGCTTTTTAACCTTTGGTTTTTCCGTGGGTTTTTAAAGGCTTTTAAAAGCTATTAAAGCTTTTTATTTTTTAACTTTTATATGGGTTTTTAAAGGCTTTTACGTGGGTTAAAACTATTAACTTTTAATTTATATATAAGCTTTTAAAGGTTATTAACTTTTAATTTATACGTGGGTTTTTAAAAGCTTTTAAAGGTTTTTAAAGGTTTTTAAAAGCTTTTAACGGCTTTTAAAACCTTTTAACGTTTAATTTATACGTAAGCTTTTAAAAGTTATTAACTTTTAACTTATACGTGGGCTTTTAAAAGTTATTAAAGGTTATTAACTTTTAATTTATACATAAGTTTTTAAAAATTATTAACTTTTAACTTATACGTAAACTTTTAAAAGTTATTAACTTTTAACTTATACGTAAGTTTTTAAAGGTTTTTAAAGGCTTTTAAAAGCTTTTAAAAGCTTTTAAAACCTTTTAATGTTTAGTTTTTACGTGGGTTTTTAAAGGTTTTTAATGGCTTTTAACTTTTAGTTTTTCCGTGGGTTTTTAAAGGCTTTTAAAGGCTTTTAAAACCTTTTACCTTTTAACTTTTACGTGGGCTTTTAAAAGCTGTTAAAAGTTATTAACTTTTAACTTTTACATAAATTTTTAAAAGCTTTTAAAAGCTTTTAAAGCCTTTTACCTTTTAACTTTTACGTGGGTTTTTAAAAACTATTAAAGGTTATTAACTTTTAATTTATACGTGGGTTTTTAAAAGTTATTAACTTTTAATTTATATATAAGCTTTTAAAAGTTATTAACTTTTAATTTATACGTGGGTTTTTAAAGGTTTTTAAAGGCTTTTAAAAGCTTTTAAAACTTATTAATTTTTAATTTTTCCGTGGGCTTTTATAAGCTTTTAAAAGGCTTTTAAAAACTTTTAAAACCTTTTATTTTTTAGTTTTTTTATAGGTTTTTAAAAACTTTTACGTAAATTAAAGTTAATAATTTTTAAATTTTTAATTTTTA
This sequence comes from Daldinia vernicosa, assembly GCF_022497035.1. Taxonomy (NCBI): domain Eukaryota; kingdom Fungi; phylum Ascomycota; class Sordariomycetes; order Xylariales; family Hypoxylaceae; genus Daldinia; species Daldinia vernicosa. Next base: position 304 of record NW_025954099.1, on the reverse strand, counting down.
TTTTATAATAAATTTTTAAAAGATTTTTTAAGTTTTTTTATAATAAAAATATTATTATTAATATATTTAATATTTTAAATAAAAATATTATATAAATTTTAAAAATTTAATAAATTTTAAAAATTTAATAAATTTTAAAGGTTTTATGCGTATTTAAAAAGTAACGGTTACATTTTTGTTATAAAAAAACCCGGGAATATAATTTAAAAAAAAAAAAAAAAAAAAAAAATAAAAAAAAAAAAAAAAAAAAAAAATTTAATAAAAAAGGAAAAAATTTAATTAAAAAAAATTAAAAAAAATTTAA
>NW_025954098.1:0-3976 GCF_022497035.1 Daldinia vernicosa | reverse complement strand
TATAATATTTATTTATTAAATTTATATATTATTATATTAATATAAATTAATTTTATTTTTAAAATTAAAATATATTTAATATATATATAATATTATTTTTATTATATTATTTTATTTAAATTTTTTATTTTTTATTTTTTTATATTTTATATTTTTTTATTATTTATATTTTTTTTATGTTTTATAATTAATTATAAATTATTAATTATTTAATAATAAAATAAATAAATATATTTTTATTTTTAATTTAACTTTTATTTAATTAAAATAATAAATTTCGATTTATTTTTAAAATTAAAGAAATAATTTTTTTAATAATTTTAAATATTTAATTATAATATTATAAATATAAAAAAAATTGTTTTTTTTAAATTAAATAAATAATTTTATTAATAATTTTAAATATTTAATTATAATTTAAATAATTTAATTATAAATAAAATTATATTTATAATATTAAATTATTTAAAATCTTTATTATATTTTTATTAAAAAAATTAATAATATATATTATTATTAATAAAATAAAATTTTTAAAAATAATTTAAATATTAAAACTATAATATTTACATTTTTATAATAAATAAATCATTATTAAATAAATTATTATTTTAAAAAAACAACATTAATTACGTAGTATACTTATTGTTAAGTGCGTAATATACGGGGTATATATTTAACTTTTTTTCTTACCTTTTTAACGTTTACTTTAATAATTTTACAAATATTAATTTACTTCTTTTCGAAAAAGTAAAATTGATTATATAAGAAAATTAACTAAATTACGGTTTAGGTTACACGTGATTCGGCCTAGAATTACCTAAAATATTTAAAAAGTAAACATTTATATATATAAAGTGACTTTTTTACTAATACTTATTAATTTATTTTAGTTTATTATATAAAAGTAACCGTATCTTTACGAAATAAATAGGTAAAATTCTTAGGTTTATTATATAATATTAAGGATTTAATTATTTAAATATTAAAGCTTTTTTGAAATTTATCCAAGTTATATTCGTAAAGTTATTAAGGATAAAAGGTATTGCGATTATAAGGGGTAAAGACCGTTAAAAACAACCATTATAATTAAAAATTCATACTTTAAACCGCATCCGGATTAATATTGGTCTGGATTACGTACACCTTAAACCGTATTTTTACTAATTTTTTTATTTAAATTATAATATAAATTATATAAGATTTAAATAAAAATTTATAAAGTTATTTAAAAAGGATTATAAGAAGCGATTTAAATTTACCCGGTATATAACCCCGTATATTGCACGGGTAGTAATAGGTATATTATACAACTAATGTTACTCTTTATTAAATATTTTTTAATATTTATTAATAAATAAATTAATATAATAATAAAAAATTTAATAAAATAATTTTTTAAATTATTATAATTTTAAATATTTACGTTAAAAACATTTTACTTATATATTTCTTATTATAATAATTATATATTTTTATTTAATTATTATTTTTTAAATTATAATATATATTTTAAAAAAATTACCATAATTATAAATAAAATAGCTTTTTAATTTTTAATAAATATTTTTAATAAAAAATATAATCTTTTAATTATAATTCTTATTAATTAAAATATAATAAATTATTTATTTATATTTATTTTTTATATATTTTTTATTAATATATTTAATAATTATATTTTAATTAATAAATTTTTTTTTAATAAATCTTAAATAAAATTAAACTTTTATTTAATTTTTATATAAATTATATATTTTTATAAATTAAATAAATTTTAATAAATATAAAAAATATTTTTTAATTTTTTATAAAAAACGTTTTTAAAATTTTTAAAAAAAATAATAATTTATTTAATTTTATTATTTATTTTAATTTTATTATTTAATATTAAAAATTTTATTAATTTTTTAAAAGAGCAACACTAGTCGTGCAGTATGCCCATTGCTACCCGTGCAGTAAAACGGGGTACGTACCGGGTAGTTTAAAATCGCTTTTCGCAGTCAACCTTTAATAACTTTACGAATTCTGGTCCGATTTATTTATAATTAAGACTATAATTTAGATAAGAAAATCAGCAAAATTACGATCCAGGGTGCACGTGATTCGGACCAATATCGACCCAGATGCGGCTAAAAGTATGAATTTTAACTATAGTGGCTATTACAGGCCCTTCTTTAGCGGCCTTTATCCCCTATAATCCCAACACCTTCTATCCTTAATAACTTTACGAATACAGCTCCGAATAATTCGGGAAAAGCGGTAAAATATAATTAACTAAATGGCTTAAATTGCAAAAAAAAGCCCTGATTTTTACCGATTTATTTCGTAAAGATACGGCTGTTTTTATATAATAAGCTAAAGTAAACTAGTAGGTACTAGTGAAAAAGTCACTTTGTATACACAAATGCTTACCTTTTTAATATCTCAGCCAATTCGGGGCCGGATCACGTGCAACCGGGATCGTATTTTTGCCCATTTTCTTCTGTAAATTTTCATATAATTTATATATAATTCGGACAAGGATTCGTAAAGTTATTAAAGTAAAGGCTAAAATGGGGGAGAAAAAACGAGGTACGTACCCCGTTTTACTGCACGGGTAGCAATGGGCATACTGCACGACTAGTGTTGCTCTTTTAAAAAATCTTTTTTAATATTTTTTAATATAAAAAATAATATTTTTATTAATATAAAATATATATAATTATAATTTAATTATAAATATATTAAATTAAAATATATTTTATTTAATATTATTATAATTAATAATAATTATTATTAATAAAAAGATTTTAAATTATATATATATTTATTTAATATTAATTATAATTTAATTAAATCTTTTAAAATATTTATTATTTATAAATATATAAAAAATATTTATAATATTTTTAATTATAATAAATATTATATTAATAATAAAAAATATTATATATTTATTTATTTTATATATTATATTAAAAAAAAAATATATAAAAATATTTTTACTATATTTTAATACTTTATAATTTAAATTAAAAATAATTAATAATATAATTTATATTTTATAAATTTTTATAAATAAAATATAAAATTTTTTTTTATTTAAATTAATAAATTAATATTTAAATAAAAATATAATTATTTACTTTTTTTTTTATAATTTTTAATAATAATTATAAATATCTTTATTTATAAAATTTATATTTAAAAATTATTTTAAAAAAATAATAAAAATATTATACAATTATATTCTTTAAATTATAAATAAATATATTATTAATTTTTTTATGTTAACAATAAATTAATCCGTTAAAAACATTTTTTATGTTAAAGTTTTTAAAAATTATTATGCGAAATTAATAAGGAAATAATAAAGAAATAATAAAGAAATAATAAATAATTAATAAATAATTTATTAATAAATAATAAGAAAATTAATAAAAGATTTAATATTTTTAATAGATTTTTACGTACGAACTTATAAATATGTAAAAACGTTTACGCGAGTTTATAAATACATGCGTTTTTTTAAATTTTATATATTAATTAAAATAAAAACATTTTTAATAATTTTATAATTTATATAATATTTATAATTTTTATATATTTTAAATATTTAAAATTAATTATTATTTTAATAAAAAACGTTTTAAATTTATTATTTATAATTAATTTTATTAATAATAAATTTATAAATATTATAAAATCTTAAAAAATAAATATTATTTTTAAAATATATAAAAATAATAATAATAAGTTTTTTATTATAATTATAATTATTAATATATTTTTTATAAATATTACATTTAATTATTTTAATAAAAATTTTAAAATTAATTTTAAATTTATTATATAATTTATAAGGAAATTTTATAATAAATTAATGATTTAAAGTTAAATTAAATAAAAATATAAATTTAAAAATTAATTTAATTAATATATTAATAATATTAATTATAAGATTTATATTAATATAAATATATATAAAAATATA
>NW_025954097.1:0-4143 GCF_022497035.1 Daldinia vernicosa | reverse complement strand
AACTCGCTATTAAATAAATATAAATAAAAATTTATTTTTTTAAAAAAATAAAAATAAATTATATTTATTATTAAACTTTATTTTTAATTAAATTATATCATTTATTTAATATTTCGATTTTATAATAATAAAATAAAAATTTATAAATTTTTAAATAATTATTTTTAAATAAAAAATAATTTAAGTTTTATTTTTATTAATTAATTTAAAAGTTAACGGTAAAAATATAATATATATTTATATATTTAAAAAAATAATAAATAAATATTAAAATTATTTTAAAAGATTTATAATAAATAATTTTAAAAAAGCATTAATATCCGAGTTACTTTTTTTTTATTATTTAAACTTATTTTAAATAACTTTAAATTAAAGTTTAATATTTAATTTAAAAAGATGTATTTTTTATAATTACACCACTTTTTAATTAATCATAACCCGTAAAACCTTTTTTTTAAAATATTTTACCTTTAATTTAAAATTATTTTAAACACGTATTTTTTAAAAAATTAACTTATAAAAAATAATATTAACATCATTTAATTAATTAAATCATTAAAAATAATAACGTTAACACTTTTTTATAATAAATAATTATTAATTATATAATTGTATTAACTTTATTATTAAATCCCATATATTTAAAGTTTTTTAAAACATTAAAAATAATTATAATAATAATTATAATATTAATCGTAATACCGATCGTAATAATAACCGTAATAGTTAATTAATAAAATCATTAAAAATAATAACTTTAACACGTTTTTATAATAAATATTAATTAATTATACAATTATATTAACTTTATTATTAAATTTATCGATTAAATTTACATGTTTTATGTTTTTCGCGATATTAAAAATAACCGTAATATTAATCGTAACGGTAATTATAATAAACAATTGTAATAACACCGGTCGTAACGGTAACTGTAATACGTAACGCGTAATAAAGTTATACAAGTATAAAAAAAGCGGGAAAGTTTATTTTAATAACTTAAACCTTAATTTAAAAAGCTTACCTTTTCCCCGTTATAAACGCCACGAAACCTTTAACTCGTATATTTATATTTATAAGTTTAAAGTAAAACGTTTTTTAAATTAAAGTTTAAAGTCGTTATAAAACCGTACTTTATTAAATGTAAAAATTTAATAATAAAAAATTAAATATTAAGTTTATAATAACTTAATATATAATAATAATGTACGAAATACCTTTTATTTTCATGATTTAAAGTTAATATTTTACTTTTTTTACTTTTTCATTTTTTTTACATGTTCGTACGACATCGCGTTTTTATATATAAGGTTTTAACGTTAAAATTCATTAAATATAAAACACTTATAATTAATACCATAATTAACATTATAATTCATAACATAATTAATAACAATTAACATTATAATTAATACAACGTATAAAAATAAAATTCCTTATATTTTAATCTTATTTTAATAATATTATCGTTTAAACCTTTTCGTTTTTTATAATTATCGTTATTATAACCACCGTTATTACGGTTAATGCGTTACGGTTAACGCGTTACGACCGGTATTATATAACTATTATTAATAACACTTATAATAACGTTTATAATCGAGTATAAAATGTTATAAAAGTTAATAATTATTACTTAAACCTTCCCGTCTTTTTTATATACCCGTACGGTATCGCTTTTTTATATATTAAGTTTTATAATAACCGTTATTACGATTATTATTACGATTATTATTACGACCGTTACGGTTAACGCGTTATAATTACTTTAAAGTTTAAAACTTATAAATTTAATCGATAAACTTAATAAAAAGGTTAATATTATTAATTAATTAATTATTACTTATAATTTAAACGTATTAACGTAATTATTTTTAATAATGTTTTTAATAATGTTTTTTTATATAATAAATTAATTATTTATTAAACGGTTATTTATAATAACTTTAAATTAAAATTTTAATATGTTTTTAAAAAAGTTATATAAATTATAATTAATTAAAAAAGTGGTATAATTAAAAAAATACATTTTTTTAAATTATATTAAAAGCTTTAATTTAAAGTTATTTAAAATAAAAAAAAGTTTAAATAATAATATTATTACTTTTAAATATAAAATATTATTTTATATATATTATTAATTATATTATTAACTATATTATTAATTATAATAATAATGATAATATCATTTATTATAAAATAATTTTAACATTTAAAATAATAATATAATAATATAACGTTATATAAATATATAAAAAATTTAAATAAATAAATATAATATATTATTAACTTTAAATTATTTAAATTAAAACTATTTTATACGTTATAATATTATATTAAATTATTTAAATATAATATTTAAATTTTATTAATATAAAATCCCACCGTAACATGAGCTCGGGCCCAAAGCAGCCTCAAACCACAATTCGTTAAAAAGCTTACCCGTGACCCATAAATACAAACACACAGGCCATGCGTTGTGTGGCGGGCGCAGCCCCCGCGCCTCAACGAACTGTGGTCTAACGTATACTAAGATAAATCCGGGCTACCCTTACACTAAAAATTAGGCTTAACCAATCAAACGCCTCCATTCCGGGGGCTTATACACATGCCCTTATACAAGTTCAATACTCTCATACACACTCAAAATGCCCTTATACAAGTTCAATACTCTCATATACACTCAAATAACTTTACAACATCAACAATCCCAACATTATAATTGATATCATTCAATCGCCCCAATTGATGCGAAAACAATAAAACAGGTTGCACTCGAATAGGCCTCGTCGTCGTCGTGTTATAGTCATAGTAGAATCATATAGCAATTGTCTGCAGTAGGAAGGAAGCACGTGACACCCCTTACGAGCAGACTCGATAACTCTGAATACTGTAATAGCAATAGAATAGGCAATACCTATCGCACGAGCATGCATCCTGGACCACCCTCTTCGCATCAATTGGGGCTATTGAATGATACCAATTATAATATTTGAATTGCTGGTTGTGAAAAGTTATTTGAGTGTATAATCTGGTGAGTGTATACGGCAATGAAAGATTGAATTGATAAGATCCTCGCACCTGATTGGTCGGCCCCAACTTTTGGTGGGAGGGTAGCCCGGATATCAATGCTCTTTTAAAAATATATTAAAAAAATTATAATTAATATTATAAATTATATTAATATAAAAATTTTTAATTTATAATATTAAAATAAAATTTATATATTTTAAATTATACGTATTATAAATATTTATATAATAAATTATATATAAATAATTTATTTTTTTATTTTTTTCGAATTATCTTTATTTTATACGCGTTATATATTATTTATTTAATTAATATTAAAGTTTTTTTATTTTATTTTAAATATTATATTAATTATTATTAATTTATTATTAATAATTTAATAATTTAAATTTATTATATATTTTATTACTTTATTATTATTTTTATTATATATTTTATTATTATATTTTTTTATTTTTTATTTAAATTAAAATTTTTAAATAAATTTAAATTATTTATAATTATTAATTTATTTTTAATAAATAAGTTAAAGTAATATTTAATTAATAAATTTTTATATTTTTTTTCTTTTTTATTTTATAAAAGTTATTTATATAATATTTAATTTTATAAAAATTATTTATATTATATATAAAATAATAAAATAATAATTTAAAATATAATTTTATATATAAAAATATTTTAACGTAAAAATAATTTATTACATTAATTTTAAAAAATAAGTTTAAATTTTTTAAATTATTATAAGATAATTTATATATAATTTTAGTTTTTTCATTAAATGCCGAAATAAATAAAAAAAATTAACTTTTAAAAAATTTCGGTTTTTTTTTTAAATAATTTTATTATTTATACCGGTAAAAGGTTTATTAAAATAAGTTTTTATATTTATTAATAATTAATAGGTTTTAATTTATTATAAAATTTTTTTAATATAAGTCGATAATAAAATATATTTTTTTATTATTATTAATTATTTTAAAAAAGTTTAAAATAATAAAAATAATTATATAAGTAAAATATATAATATTTTTAAAAATAAATTTTATTTTTTTAAATATATATTATATAATAAAAATATAATAAATTTAATTTTATATTATATTTTTT
>NW_025954096.1:0-4143 GCF_022497035.1 Daldinia vernicosa | reverse complement strand
ATAAATAATTAATAAATAATTAATAAATAATTTATTAATAAATAATAAAAAATTAATAAAAAATTAAATATTTTTAATAAATTTTTACGTATAAATTTATAAATATATAAAAATATTTACGTAAATTTATAAATATATACGTTTTTTTAAATTTTATATTTAAAAAAATTATATTTAAATATTAAAATTATAATTAATATTATAAATTATATTAATATAAAAAAATATTTATTTAAAAAAATATAATATTAATTATATAAAATATTTATTAATTTTATAATAATAATAAATTTATTAATATAAAATTTTAATAAATTAAAAAAAATTTAAAAAAAATAATTTAATATATTAATATAAAAAATTTTAATATATTTTAAAATATATATATTTATATAAAAGCAATATTAATTATATAATATATTTATTATTATTTATGTAATAAAATGTAATATATATTAAATAACTTTAAATTATTCCTTGTATTTTTTTTAACATTTACTTTAATAACTTTATAAATATTATTTTAAATTTTATATAATTTATATTATTATATAAATAAAAAAATTTATAAAATTATAATTTAAAATATATATAATTTAAATAAATATTAACTTAAATGCGGTTAAAAATATAAATTTTAATTATAATAATTATTTTAAAGTTTTTTTTAAAGTAATATTAATTGCGTAATATATTTATTATTACGTGCGTAATATATAAGGTATAATTTTAAATAGTTTTAAATCGTTTTTTATATCTTTTTTAACATTTACTTTAATAACTTTATAAATTTTAATTTAAATTATATATAATTTACATTATAATTTAAATAAAAAAATAATAAAAATTATAATTTAAAATACACGTAATTTAAGTTAATATTAATTTAAATGCGGTTAAAAATATAAATTTTAACTATAATGACTATTATAAAACCTTTTTTAATAACTTTTATCTTTTATAATTTTAATATTTTTTAACTTTAATAATTTTATAAATATAACTTTAATAAATTTTAAAAAAGTCTTAATATTTAAATAATTAAATGGGTAATATTATATAATAAATCCTAAATTTTTACCTATTTATTTAATAAAAATACAGTTATATTTAAAAAATAAATTAATAGGAATTAATAAAAATGTTATTTTATATATATAATATATCCTTTTTTAAATATTTCCACTAATCTTAAATTAAATCACATATATTTTAATTTATAATTTTATTAAATTTCTTATAAAATTAATTACGTTTTTTTAAAAAGAATTAAACTAGTATTCGTAAAATTATTAAAGTAAACGTTAAAAAGGTGGGAAAAAATAATGGGTACGTACCTCATTTACTGCGTACGTAACAATGGGCATATTACACAATTAATGTTGTTCTTTTTTTAATGGCTTTTATCTTTTATAATTTTAATATTTTTTAATTTTAATAATTTTATTAATATAATTTAAATAAATCTTAAAAAAGTTTTAATATTTAAATAATTAAGTAATTAATATTATAAAATAAATTTAAGATTTATTCCGATTTATTTTATAAAAATATAGTTATTTTTATAAAATAAATTAAAATAAATTAATAAAAATTAATAAAAAAGTTATTTTATATATATAATTATTTTTTTTAAATATTTTTACTAATTTTAAGTTAAATTATATATAATTTAAAGTATATTTTTATTTATTTTTTTATATAAATTTTAATATAATTTATATATAATTTAAATAAAGATTTATAAAATTATTAAAATAAACGTTATAAAAAAAAAAAAAAAAAGTACGTACCTCGTTTTATTATATAAATAATATTACTTTTATATAATAATAATTAATAATATTTAATTTATTATTAAATTAATAAAAGTTAAATAATATAATATTATAATAAAAAATATATAATAAAATAATAAATAATATTATATTAATTTAATTTATTATTATATAAAAGAAAAATTAAATAATATAAAAATAAATTATTTAATTAATTATAAATTAAAATATAATTAATTAATTTTTTATAAAATTAAATTATAAATTTATTAAATTAAAATAATTTTTTAATAAATATAATTTTTTAAAAATTTATATAAATTAAAAAAATTAAAATTTAATTAATAATTAATTATATATATATATATTAATATAAATTTAATAATAATTTCAATTTTAATATATATATTATATAAATATGTAATTATTATTTTAATATTTATAAAAAATAACATTAATTACGTAATGTGTTGTTTGTTACTTACGTAATATGCGGGGTATAATCCCGGGTAATTTAAAATTGCTTTTTACATTTTTCTTTAAATAACTTTACGAATTTTAATTTAAATTTTATATAAATTATACCATAAAATAGGTAAAAAATCGATAAAAATTACAATTTCCGGTGCACGTAATCCGGACCAATATTAACTTAAATGCGGTTAAAAATATGCATTTTAACTATAATAATTATTTTAACGCTTTTTTTAATGGCTTTTATCCTTTATAATTTTAACACTTTTTAACCTTAATAACTTTTTTAATATAACTTAAATAAATTTTAAAAAAGTTTTAATATTTAAATAATTAAATAGTTAAAATTATAAATTAAATTCCAAATTTTTACCTATTTATTTTATAAAAATACAACTATATTTATAAAATACGCTAAAATAAATTAATAAATACTAGTAAAAAAGTCATTTTATATATATAAATATTTATTATTAAAATATCTCAGCCAATCCGGGGCCGGATCACATGCACCTTGGACCGTAATTTCTATTATTTTCTTACTTATTTTATGGTATAATTTATATAAGATTTGGGGTAAGATTCGTAAAGTTATTAAGGTAAATGTAAAAGAGGTAAAAAAAAAACCGGGTACGTACCCCATTTTACTACGCACGCAACAATGGGCATATTGCGCAACTAGTGTTGTTCTTTATAAATATTTATATATATAATTATTTAAAAATAATTTATTTTTTTATAATTTTTATTAAATTATTTTTATATTATTTATAAAATAATTATAATTAAAATATTTTTATTTTAAAATTATTAAAATTTATTAATATATTTAATATATTTAAATATATTTTTTTTATTTTTAATTTTTATTATATTAATTAATATTAATTATTATATATTTTTTAATTTAATAATTTAATATATAAAATTTACGTTATTAATTTAATTTTAATTAAAATTTTTTAATAATATAAATTTTAATTAAATATATATATTATTTTAAAAATTATTTAAATTTAAATATATATTTAATTTAATATAAATATAAAATAACATTAATTGTATAATATATTTATTATTACCCGTGTAATAAAATAAAGTACGTACCGGGTAATTTAAAACTACTTTTTATAATTAACTTTTAATAATTTTATTAATTTTAATTTAATTTATATATAATTTATATTATAATTTAAATAAGAAAATAACGAAAATCACGGTTTAAAATACGCGTAACTTAAATTAATATTAACTTAAATGCGGTTAAAAATATAAATTTTTAAATATAATGGCTATTTTTAACGGTTTTTACCTTTTATAATTTTAATATTTTATATCCTTAATAACTTTATAAATATAATTTAAATAAATCCCGAAAAAGTTTTAATATTTAAATAATTAAATATTTAAAATTATAAAATAAATTTTATATTTTTACCTATTTATTTTATAAAAATATAACTATTTTTATATAATAAGTTAAAATAAATTAATAAGTATTAGTAAAAAAGTTACTTTATATTTATAAATGTTTATTTTTTTAATATTTTAATTAATTTAAGGCCGAATTACGTGTATTTTAAACTATATTTTTATTAATTTTCTTTTATAAATTATAATATAAATTATATATAAATTGGATTAAGATTTATAAAATTATTAAAGTAAACGTTAAAAAGGAAAAAAAAAAAACCGGGTATATATTACAAATATTACATAAATAATAATAAGCATATTACACGATTAATGTTACTTTAAATATAATTATATAAAAAATATTATATAATTTTTTTAAAAATTATTATTATTATTATTATTATTATTATTATTATTATTATTATTATTATTATTATTATTATTATTATTATTATTATTATTATTATTATTATTA
>NW_025954095.1:0-4168 GCF_022497035.1 Daldinia vernicosa | reverse complement strand
AATTTAAATTTTTAATTTATAAAATCTTTATTTTTTATAAATTTAATATTTTATATAATATTATAAAAAATATAAATAAAAATTTAATATAAATATAAATTTATAATTAAATAAATATAAATTATATTTATTATTAAATTATATTTTAATTAAATTATAATATTTATTAATAATTTTAATTTTATAATAATAAAATATAAATTTATTAATTTTTAAATAATTATTTTTAAATAAAAAATAATTTAAATTTTATTTTTATTAATTAATTTAAAAATTAATAATAATAATATAATATATAATTATACGTTTAAAAAATAATAAATAAATATTAAAATTATTTTAAAAAGTTTATAATAAATAATTTTAAAAATATATTAAAATAATTATACTTAATATTATAAATTATATTAATATAAAAAAATATAAATAACATTAATTACGTAATGTGCCGTTTATTACGTACGTAATATAACATATAATATTAAATAACTTAAAATTATTTTTTATATTTAACCTTTAATAACTTTATAAATATTATTTTAAATTTTATATAATTTATATTATAATTTATATAAAAAGATTAATAAAAATATAATTTAAAATATATATAATTTAAATTAATATTAACTTAAATATAATTAAAAATTTAAATTTTAATTATAATAACTTTTTTTAACAATTTTTATCTTTTATAATTTTAATACTTTTTAACCTTAATAACTTTATAAATATAACCTAAATAAATTTCGAAAAAATCCTAAGATTTAAATAATTTAATAATTTATATTATAAAATAAATCTTAAACTTTTAACTATTTATTATATAAAAATATAACTGTATTTATAAAATAAATTAATAAAAATTAATAAAAACTATTAAAAATATTATTTTAAATATATAAATAAAAATATCTTTAATATCTTTATTAATCCTTAATTAAATCATACATACCTTAAACCGTAATTTTTATTACTTTTTTATTTAAATTATAATATAAATTATATAAAATTTAAATTAAAATTTATAAAATTATTAAAGTAAACGTTAAAAAAATAAAAAAAAATAACAGGTATATACCTTTTTTATTACGCACTTAACAATGGATATATTACGTAATTAATATTATTTATATTTAATTATAATTATATTAAATTTTATTTTCTTTAATATTAAATTACTATTTTATAATTAAATATATATTTATAAAATAATAATATTAAAATATATTATATAAAAAATAAATATTTATTTATTTTATAAACATAATAAAAAATATAATATAAAATTAAATTTATTATATTTTTATTATATAATATATATTTAAAAAAATTAAATTTTATTTTTAAAAATATTATATAATTTTTTTATATAATTATTTTTATTATTTTAATTTTTTTAAAAAATAATTAATAATAATAAAAAGATATATTTTATTAATAATTTATATTAAAGAAATTTTATAATAATTTTAAATTTATTTTAATAAATCTTTTATTAATATAAATAATAAAGTTTTTTATAAATTAATTTCTTTTATTTATTTTAACGGTTAATAAAAAAATTAAAATTATATATAAACCATTTTATAACTTTTTAAAAGGTTTAAATTTATTTTTAAAATTAATAAAATAAATTATATTTATATTAAAATATTTTTATATATATAATATTATTTTAAATTATTATTTTATTATTTTATTATTTTATATATGGTATAAATAGTTTATATAAAGTTAAATATAATATATTTAACCGGTTTTTATTAAATAAATAAAAAAATATAAAACTTTATTAATTAAATATTATTTAAATTTTTTTTATTAAAATGAATTTGTAAAAATAAATAGTTAAAGTTTATTTAAAAATTTTAATTTAAATAAAAAGTATAAAAATATAATAATAACATATATAATAAAAATAATAATAAAATAAAAGTATATATAATAAATTTTAAGTATTAAATTATTAATGGTATATTAATAATAATTAATATATTATTTATAATAAATTAAAAAAAATATTAATAATAATTAAATAAATAATATATAATATAAATAAAATAAAATTAATTTAATAAAAGTTATAAAAAAATAAATTATTTATATATAATTTTATATATAAATATTTATAAATTTTAAATTATTAATTATTATTATTATATAAATATATATAATTTAAAGAACAATATTAATCGTGTAATATGCCCATTGTTACCCGTGCAGTAAAACGGGGTACGTACCCGGCTTTTTTCCCACCCCTTTTATAAGTACTTTAATAATTTTACGAATATTAGTCCGATTTTTTTAAAAAAAACATAATTAATTATATAAAGAAATTAACAAAATTACGGTTTAAGGTGCACGTGATTCGGCTCCGGATTGGCTGAGATATTAAAGAAGTAAGCATTTATATATATAAAATAACTTTTTTAATAATATTTATTAATTTACTTTAATTTATTATTTAAAAACAACTATATCTTTATGAAATAAATCATTAAAAATATAAGGACTTTTTTATGAATTTATTTACTTAATTATTTTATAAATAACGTTTTTTTCGAATTATTTAAAGTTAAAATCTTAAAATTATTAAGGATAAAAGGTATTAAGATTACAAAGGATAAAAGCTATTAAAAAAAGCCTTAAAACAACTATTATAATTAAAATTCATACTTTTAACCACATCCGGATTAATATTAGTTTAAATCACGTGCGGCCGAGTTTATATTTTTATTAATTTCTTTATTAAAATTATAGTATAAATTATATAAATATTAAACTAAAATTCGTAAAATTATTAAAAATTAAATGTAAAAAGTAATTTTAAACTACCCGGGACTATATCCCGTATATTGCACGGATAATAATAAACATATTACACGACTCGTATTATTTAATTTAAAATATATTAATCTTTTTTTAATATTATAAATTATATTTTTTATATTAATATAAAATAATATTAAATAAGTAATATAAAACATATTAAATAAATAATATTTATTATATAATTATATAAATAACAAAGTTAATAAATATTATATAAATATTATTTATATTATTTATAATAACATTATTAAATTTATTAATTTTATTAAATTTTTTTAAGTTATTTAAAATGTATATTTTTTAATTAATTAACTTTATATTTAATTAAATAATTTTATATAATTATATTATTTAATTAATTAATTAATTTATTTTATATATACTTTATTTTATATTTTATATTAAAACCTTGTTTTTAACTTTTTTATTTTAAAATAATTATATACGATTATATAATCTTTAATTAACGTATATAATTAAATGAAAATAATATAATAAAACATATAAATTTTATATTATAATTAAATTTAATTAATTAAATTAAAATAAATGAAAAAGTGTAAAATAAAGTACGAAATAAAAGTATTATTAAGTATTAAAATAATTATTATTAAATAATTACTTTATTAATTATTATATTAATAAAATTATTCTTAATATTATTAAACTTAATTATCACGTATATTATAAAATAGTTTAACTTTAATAATTTCGGAAAAATATTTATATATATAATAACTTTTTTTTAACTTTTTATTTAATTATTTATAAATTAAATTTATTATTTTATATTTAATATTTTTTTAATTGTTTTTATTTCTTTATTTATATATATATATATAATATAATATTATATTTTTTTATTAATTTAATATTAATTAATAATTAATTAAATAAATTAATTATAAATAGTTAAATTATTTATAAAACATTAAATTTATTTATAATAAAATCTTTAAAAATTAAATATATTTATTAAAAAATATTTACAATAAAAAATTAAATTTTTAAAATTAATAAAGTTTAATTATTATAATAATTATTTAAAAACTTACGTTTATTATATATATATATATATTTAAATTCTTTATTTTTTATAAAAATTTAATTTTTTTATTTTTATATATTTTCTTTATTTTTATTATTATAATTATTAATAATATAACGTATATATTAATTAAAATAATATTTTATTTTTTATTAAATTATATAAAATATTTATAATTTTTAAATAATTATAATTAAAGATTATTAATATTAATATAATATAAAAAAATATTTTAAAATTATTTATTAATAAAAATAATTTTAATTTTAAAATTAAATTTAAAAAATA
>NW_025954094.1:0-4325 GCF_022497035.1 Daldinia vernicosa | reverse complement strand
TTTTATTATAATTAATAATTATATATATTTATATATTTTAATTTAATTTTAAAAATTTTAATATTTTTATTTATTAATTTAATAATTTATTTATTATTATAATTAATAAAAATAATAAAAATATTTAATTTAATTTTTAATTTTTATATAAGTTTAATAATAAATATAACTTTTTTTATTATATTAATAAAAATTAATAATTTAATTTTAATTATAAATATAATTATTATATTTTATTTATTAATTTTTTAATTTATTATTTTTTTAAATAATTTTATTATATAAATTTAAAATTTTTTTAATTAATAATATTATTAATAAATAAAGAGCAACACTAGTTGCGCAGTGTGTTATTTACTAGGTGCGCAGTATGCGGGGTATGTTCCCGGGTAAGTTAAAATCGCTTCCCGCACCTCTTTTTAAATAACTTTACGGATTTTGGTCTAATCTTTATATATTTTATACCATAATTTATATAAGAAAATTAGCAGAATTACAATCCAGGGTGCACGTGATTCGGACCAGAATTGACCCGGATGCGGCTAAAAGTAACAATTTTAACTATAGTGGCTATTTCAAGGCTCCTTTTAGTAGACTTTATCCCCTGTAATCCTAACACCTTTTAACCTTAATAACTTTACCAATATAGCCCGGATAAATTTCAAAAAAGGATTAATATTTAAATAACTAAATAGCCAAAATTATAAAATAAGTCCCAAATTTTTATCTATTTATTTCGTAAAGATATGGCTGTTTTAATATAATAAGCTAAAATAAACTAGTAGGTACGAGTAAAAAAGTCACTATGTATACACAAATGCTTACCTTTTAAATATCTTAGCCAATCCGGGGCTTAATCACGTGCAAGCTGGGTTGTAATTTTCGTCATTTTCTTACCTATTTTATGGTATAATTTATATATAATTTGGGGTAAGATTCGTAAAGCTATTAAGGTAAATGCAAAAGGGGTGGGAAAAAAGCCGGGTACGTACCCCGTTTTACTGCGCACGCAGCAATGGGCATACTGCGCAACTAGTGTTGCTCTTTTTTAAAACAATAATTTTAAATATTATAAAATTTTTTAAAAATTTCGGGTAAAATTTTTTTATATATTATTTAAAAATTACCTTAATTTATTTTTAATTATAATTTTTTTTTTAATTTTAATTTTAAATTTTAATAAAATTACTTATAAAAAAATTGTATTTTTTTTATTTTATTAATTATTTATTTTTTAAAAATACTTTTTTTACCTTTTAATTAATTAATATTAAAAATAATTTATTAAATTTAAAAAATAAATTAGTTTTTTATATTTAATAATAAGGCATTAAAAATATTTAATGTTTTAATATATATTATAATTGTAAAAAAAATTATTAAAAAAAAAAAGATTTAAAATAAATATTATAATAAATTTAAATAATTGTTATTAACATACCTTTATTTTATTATCGAAGGCTTATTAATATATTTTATATAAAAGGTATATTTTTATTAATTTCCTTTAATTATTTTTAATTAAATTAACTTTATTATATTTTAATATATTAATTATTATAATTTATTTAATTTAATAATGTAATATATAAGATTTATATTATTATTTTCGCTTTAATTAAAACTTTTTAATAATATAAATTTTAATTAAATATATACGTTATTTTAAAAACTATTTAATTAAATATAAGTATATATATAACCGTAAAAAAACTTTTTATAAAGCTTTATTTAAAACCTTATTTAATTAATACATTAATAATTATATTATATTTAATTTAAGTAATAAATATATAAAATATATATTATTAAAATTACTTTAATTAAGGTTATTTAATAATATATATATTAATCCGATGTAAGTTTTAAATATAAAATTATTTAAATATATATAATAGTTATTACTTTCGAAAAAACCATATAATACTTTTTCGCACGATTATATATATATTTATATTAAATTAAATATATATTTAAATAACTTTTAAAATATCGCATATATTTAATTAATATTTATATTGTTAAAAAGCTTT
This sequence comes from Daldinia vernicosa, assembly GCF_022497035.1. Lineage (NCBI taxonomy): Eukaryota > Fungi > Ascomycota > Sordariomycetes > Xylariales > Hypoxylaceae > Daldinia > Daldinia vernicosa. The sequence continues at coordinate 2,292 of NW_025954094.1, read as the reverse complement.
AATTAAAGTAAAAATAATAATATTAACCTTATATATTAAATTATTAAATTAAAAAGCATATCGTGGTTAATGTTAATTAATATAATAAAAGTTAAAAATAAATGAAATATATTTAAATATATTAAATATATTAATAAACTCCGATAATAAAATAAGGATATGTTAATAACAATTGTTTAAATTTAATTATTATATATTAAAATTAATTAATTTTTAATATAAATATTTATTATATTATTTTTTTTATAATTTTTTTTTAATAATTTTAATAATAAATTTTAATATATTTATATTTTTATATTATTTAATTTTAATTATTATTTTAAATATTAAATATATATTTTATAAAAAATATTAAATAAATTTTAATATTTATTAATAATTTTTAATTATATAATTAAATAAATTATTTTATAATTTTTTTTTTAATTTTTAAAAATAATTATTAAATAAAATATTTTTATTAAAAATAATATTTTTTATTTTTATAATTATATTAATTATTAAATTTTAAATATAATAAATTAAATAATTTATTTAAACTTTAAAATTTAATTTTTTTAAATAATTTATTTTTTTAAAAATATCTTTTATTAAAATATATATTTTATAATTATATACTTTTAAATACGTTTATTAAAATTTTCGATTATATATTATAATATTTATATAAATAATAATAAAAATGTAAAAATAATTATAAAATATATATTAATTATATATATATTAAAGAATTTTATTATATAAATAAATAAATATTTTATATATTTTAAACCATAAAAAAATAAATAATTTTAAATAAAGTTTTATAATTTTTACTTTATTTTTAATTTTACTTTTTAAATATTTAACAATTTTATTTTATATTTATATATAATTAATTAAAGGTTTAATTTTTATATATAAGTTTTTAAAATATTTTTTTATTATTAATTTTATTTTAATAATCTTTTTATTAAATTTTTATATTTTAAATATAATATTATATTACGTTTTTAATTTATTTATTAAATCTTTTAATATTAAAATAATAATTTTTTTAATTTTATTAAAAAAATAATAATTAAAAATTATATTTATTTATTTATTTATAATTAATATAAAATTTATAATATTATTAATACTTAAAATTAAATAAAAATTAAATATTAATTAAATTTTTTAAAACGTTAATTAATTTATTTTTTAACTTTAATTATAAGCAATATTAATTGCGTAATATGCCCATTACTACGTGCGCAGTAAATGGGGTACGTACCCATTACTTTTTTCCACCTTTTTAACGTTTACTTTAATAACTTTACGAAAACTGGTCCGATTTCTTTTAAAAAAATATATTTAATTATATAAGAAAATTAGCAAAATTACGGTCCAAGATGCACGTGATTCGGCCCAAAATTGGTGAAGATATTGAAGATACCTTTATTTATATATATAAAATTACATTTTTATTAGTTTTCATTAACGTATTTTATAAATATAGTTGTATATTTACGAAATAAATCGCTAAAAATCTTAATTCTTTTTATAAAATAAACTTTTAAGTTAAATAAATCTTACCGTTTTTTACGAATTATTTAAAGTTATATTTATAAAGTTATTAAAAATTAAAGGTGTTAAAATTATAAAAGGTAAAAGTTATTAAAAAAAGCTTTAAAACAGTTATTATAGTTAAAATTCACATTTTCAGCCGTATCGGAGTTAATATTAGTCCGAATCACGTGTATTTTAATTTGTAATTTTGTTGATTTTCTTATATAAATTTTAGTGTAATTTATATAAGATTTAAATTAAGATTTATAAAGTTATTTAAAAAAAGGTGCGAAAAACGATTTTAAATTACCCGAGATTATACCCCGCATATTATACACGTAATAAACGGCACATTACGCAATTAATATTACTTTTAATTATATTATAAACTTTATATTTAATTATAATAATCCTTTTAATTTATATTTTTTTATTTATATTTATAAAATTTTTAAAAATTTAAAAATTTAAATAATTTAATTTTAAATATTAAATAAATATTATATTTATAAAAAGTAATTATAAAGTAATTATATTAAATATATTATATAAAATAAAAAGTATAATTTTTAAAACCTTATAAAAAATATATTTAAAAATAAATTAATTAAGGTAATTAATAAACTTTTTAATAATTATATTATTTAATTATTTTAAAAAAATATAAATAATTTTATTATTTTATTAATAATTTTATTTTTATAATATTTTTAATAATATTAAATTATAAATAAAATTTTTATAAAAAATAATATTAAA
>NW_025954093.1:0-4517 GCF_022497035.1 Daldinia vernicosa | reverse complement strand
TTATATATTACTTTATATTATTACATTATTTACTTTATTATTAATATATTATTTAATAAAATAATAATAATATTAAAATTAATAATTATAAAAAACTTTATTAAATTAATAAAATTAATAAAATTAATTATTTTTATTACTTTTACCATTTTAATTATTATTATTATTTTAATTAAATTTATTATTTTTATTACTTTAATTATTTTAACCATTATAATTAAAGCGTTTAATTTAATTATTAAAATAATTATTAAATTATTTATTATTTTAATTAATTATATTATATACGTTATTAATACCATTTTAAATATTTTAATAAAATTATTTAATTTAATTAAAGAAATAACTTAAAAATAAAAAAATTAAATTTAATAAAAAAATTAAATTTAAAATTATTAATAAATTTAAAAATAATTTAATCTTTAAATTAACTATTATTTTAAAGCAACACTAGTTGCGCAGTATGCCCATTGTTGGGTGCGCAGTAAAACGGGGTACGTACCTCGTTTTTTTCCCACCCCTTTTAAGTTTACCTTAATAGCTTTACGAATACTGGTCCGATTCCTTTCGAAAAAACGGAATTAATTGTATAAGGAAATAAGTAAAATTACAATTCAGGTTGCACGTGATTCGGCCGAGAATTGGTTGAGATATCAAAGATATCCTTATTTATATATATAAAGTTACATTTTTACTAGTTTTTACTAGCGTATTTTATAAATATAGCCGTATCTTTACGAAATAAATAGGTAAAAATCTCGGATTTGTTTTATAATATTAGTTATTTAGTTATTTAAATATTAAGACTTTTCCGACATTTATCCCGCCTGAATTGGCAAAGTTATTAAGGTTGAAAGGTGTTGGGATTACAGGGGATAAAGACCGTTAAAAGAAGCCATTATAGTTAAAATTCCTGTTTTTAGCCGCATTCGGGTCAATACTGGTCCGAATCACGTGCATCCTGGATTGCAATTTTGCTAATCTTCTTATATAATTAATTATGTTTTTTTGAAAGGAATCGGACCAGTATTCGTAAAGTTATTAAGGTAAACGTTAAAAGGGATACGGGAAACGGTTTAAGGCTACCCGGTACGTAACCCCGCATACTGCGCACCCAGCAATAAGCACACTGCGCAACTAGTGTTGCTTTTATTTTAATATAATTATTATTAATATTTTTATTTATTATAAACCATTATTTTTAAATATAATATTAAATAATAAATAATATTAAAATAAACCTTATATTATTATATATTTTTTTTATTATATAAATTTATTTATATAAATTTATAATATATAATATAATAATTTTTTTAAATAATATACATTTTTTTATTAATTAAATTTTAAATTATCCGTTTATTTAATAATAAATATTTTTTAATATTATTATTAATAAACCTTTTAAAAAAATTCTTTAAAAAAAAATAAATTTATATTTAAATAAATTAAAAATTATTAATAAATTTTTTAAAAAATAAGTTTTTAAGAATAAAAAAATTATAATTAAATATATATTTACATTATTAAAAAATTATAAAAATATTTTAAATAATTTTATAATAAAATCTTATATTAATTAAAAATTTTTTTATTTATATTAAAATAATTATTTATTTATTTAAAAATAAAAATAATTTAATTTATATTAAAAGAATTAATTTATTTTTATTATATTTTAATAATTAATTTATTTTTTACTTAATTAAAGATTTTTATTAATTATTATTAAAAAAATTTTAATATTATTATATAACTTATATTATTTTTTAAAAAAAAATTATATTAATAAAATTATATTATTAATATTAATTTAAAATTAATAAAAATAAAACCAAATTAATTAAATATTTAAAAAGTAAAATAAAAAATATATTTTTTAAAAGATTTTTATAAAATAAAAAACGGTTATAATTAATTTAAATAAAGATTTAAATATATTAAAAATTAAAAATAAAATAATAAATTTAAATTTATTAAAACTTTTTTTTTTTAAATTTTTAAATTTTTAAAAGATTAAGTAAAATCTTAACTTTAAAAATATATTTTATAATAATCTTTTTAAATTTTTTAAATTTTAAAAGATTTTTAAATATAAAAAATTTTATAACTTTTAATTCTTATTTATTTTTTATTTTACCTATTTTTCTTTAATTTTCTAAAATTTTTTCCCATTTTTTATATATTTATAAAATTTATATTTAAATATATTTTTTAATTTATAAATATAATTTCATATAATAATATATTTCTTTTATAATTTAATTATAATAAATCTTTTAAAAATCTTTTAAAAATATATTTAAATTAATATATAATAATAAAATTATATAATATTATAAATTATATATATTATAAAATAAAAAATAATTAAATTTTAAAATTAATTTTAAAATATTTAAATAAATTAAAATAAAATTAATAAAATTAATATTTAAATTTTTAATAAATAAAAGATTTTATAAAACATTTTAATTATATTAATTAATATAATTAAAAAATTATTTTAAATTTATTAAATAAATTATTTAAATTTATTTTATTAATTTTATTTTAAATAGTATTTTATAATTTTAAAGTTATAAAAAAAAGTAAATGTTATATAATTAATTTATTTAAATATATATTATTAATTTATTATTTATTTAATTAATTTATATTTTAAAATAAATTATTTTTTATTTTTAATTTTAATTAAAAGATTAAATTTTATAAAATAATTAAATAAATTTTAAAATTCTTTAAAATATATTATTTTATAATTTTTTTTATAATATTTATAAATTTAAAAAATTAAAATAGGTAAAATTTTAATATATTATTTCTTTATATATAATATAATAAAAAAGGGTAACTTTATTATAAAGCAACTTTATCGCGGGGTAACCTTTGCCTTTTATTATAAAGTAACTTTATCGCGGGGTAACTTTATTAAAAGGCAGCCTCATCGCGGGGTAGCTTTATCGCGGGGCAGCTTTATTACGGGGTAACCTTATTACAAGGCAGTTTCATTGTAAAGTAATTTTATAATTAATTACTTTTTTATTAACTTTTTTAAAACGTTTTATTATTTTTATATACGTAAATAATTATTTTTTTATATTTTTTTAATTTTATTATTATAATTAAATTTATTTTATTTTTAATTAATATTAAAATATATTAATAAAAAAATAATAAAAAAAAATTTAAAAATAAAATTTAAATTAAATAAATATAAATATTTATAAAAAATTTTTTTTATATATTAATATAATATATTTATAAAAAATTATTAAATATATAAATATATATAAATTAATATAAATTAACGTGGATTAATATAAATTAAAAAATAAATAATAAATATAATTTAATATAAAATTATTTTTATTTATTTATATTATATTATTTATTTTTATTTTAATATTATATTATTTTAAAAGTAATTTTTTTTTACTTTATAATAAATTAAAAAACGTTTATATTTAAAATAAAAAATTTAATAAATTAATTTAAAAACGTTAAAAGTTTTATTTTAAAAATATTATATTTAATTAATTTAAAAAATAAAAAGATTAAAAATATAATAAAAAAATATTAAAAATAATTAAAAAAAAATTAATTATTTTATTTAATTAAAAATATTATTATTTTTTTTTAAAAATGGTTTAACGGTATAAATTTTTATATATAAATTATATATAAATTTTTATATTTAAAAATAATAAAAAAAAATATTAAAGTATTATAAATTATAACGTTATAAAATTAATATAATTAAAAATAATATAATATTAAATATATTACGTTTATTAAATTAATTTAAATATAAAAAATTAATAAAATATTAATTTTAAATCTTTTTTTTTAAAATAATTAAATAATATTAATTTTATTAGTTAAAAAATGCGTTTAAAATATATATTTTTAAATGTTATGGTTAATTTTATTTTTAATTTTAAAAATATAATATTTTTAATATTTTTTTAAAATTTTATCCGTTAAAGACATTTTTTACGTTAAAAAATTTTATCCGTTAAAAACATTTTTTACGTTAAAACTCTTAGAAATTATTATATAAAATTAATAAAGAAATAATAAAGAAATGATAAGAAAATAATAAAAAAATGATAAATAATTAATAAATAATTTATTAATAAATAATAAAAAAATTAATAAAAGATTTAATGTTTTTAACGGATTTTCACGTACGAGCTTACGAGCACGTGAAAACGCTTACGCGAGTTTATAAATACATGCGTTTTCTTAAATTTTAATTATTTTTATTATATAATTATAGTAAACTTTTATTAATTATAATATATATTATTAAAATAAAAAAAGTTTAAAAATTTTAATAATATAATTTATATTATATTAAATATTAAAATAAAATTATAATTAAAGTTAATAAAAAGTTTTTTTTTTTTTTTTTCTTTTTATTTTTTTTTAATATAAATATTTAAAAAATTTTAATAATAAAAATTATAAACTTTTTAATAATAAAATTTATAACTTTTTTAATAAATAAA
>NW_025954092.1:0-4578 GCF_022497035.1 Daldinia vernicosa | reverse complement strand
TATTAATAAATTATTTATTATATAATTATTAATAAAAATTATAATTAAATAATTATATTTTTAATAAAAATAATATATTATAATTTAAAAATTTACTTTTTATATAATTATAATAATTTTTTATTATATAAATAATATTTAAAAAATTATTAAATAAATAATAATATAAATTTATTATTATTAAAAAAGTAACATTAGTTGCGTAGTATACCCATTGTTAAGTGCGTAGTATAAAAGGTATATACCGCATAATTTAAAATTACTTTTTACATTTAACTTTTAATAACTTTATAAATTTTGGTTCGATTTATATATAATTTACACTATAATTTAAATGAGAGAAAGATAAAAATTACAGTTTAAGGTGCACGTGATTTAGATTAATATTAACCTGGGTGCGGCTAAAAGTATATATTTTAATTATAATGGTTATTTTAAAGCTTTTTTTAATAGCTTTTATCTTTTATAATCTTAACACCTTTTAACCTTAGTAACTTTCTTAATATAGCCCGGATAAATTTTAAAAAAACCTTAATATTTAAATAATTAAATAATTAAAATTATGAAATAAAGCCAGGATTTTTAGCTATTTATTTCGTAAAGATATGGGTATTTATATATAATAAATTAAAATATATTAATAAAAATATTATTTTATATATATAATTATTTCCTTTTCCAATATCTTTACCGACCTTTAGCCAAATTATATGCAATTTAAATTGTAATTTTTATTATTTTCTAATTTGAACTTTAATATAAATTATATATAAATCGGATTAGGATTTATAAAGTTATTAAGGTATGTATTAAAAAGGGGGTAAGTAGTCTTTAAGTATGTATTACTTTATACCCCGCATATTACGCACCTAGTAAAAGGCATATTACGCAACTAATATTATTCTATTAAAAATATATAAATTAAATATTTATATTAATAATTGTTATTAATATACTTTCGTTTTATTATCGGGGATTTATTAATATATTTAATATAAAAGATATATTTTTATTTATTTATATTTAATTATTTTAATTATTTATATAATTTATTTAATTTTATAATATAATATATAAATATTATATTATTATTTTTATTTTAATTAAAATCTTTTAATAATATAAGTTTTAATTAAATATATACATTTTATTAAAATATATTTAAATATATATTTAATTAAATATAAATATATATGTAATTATAAAAAAGTTTTTTATAAAATTTTATTTAAAACTTTATTTTATAAATATATTAATAATTATATTATATGTAATTTAAAAAATTAATATATATAATATACATTATTAAAATTACCTTAATTAAAATAATTTAATAATATACATATTAATCCGGTATAAGTTTTAAATGTAAAATTATTTAAATATATATAATAATAATTATTTAAAAGAAAATTATATAATATCTTTTTACGCGGTTATATTTATATTAAATTAAATATATATTTAAATAATTTTTAAAATAATTTATATATTTAATTAAAATTTATATTATTAAAAAATTTTAATTAAAGTAAAATTAATAATATAAATCTTATATATTAAATTATTAAATTAAAAAACGTATAATGGTTAATATTATAATTAATATAATAAGAATTAAAAATGGATAAAATATATTTTAATTTATTAAATGTATTAATAAGTTCCGATAATAAAATAAAAGTCTTTTAATAATAATTGTCTTTATATTATAAATATATAAAAATTAATTAATTTAAAAATTTATTTTATTAAATTTTATATTAATATATTAATTTTTTTATAATATAATATTATAAAATATATAATATTTAAATTAATAATAAATTTTTTTAATTTTATATAAATTAAATTATAAAATAATATAAGGTTTTATACGTATATAATATAATTTTTAAATGAAAAATTTATAAGATTTTTTTTAAAAAAAATATAAATAAATATTAATATTTAAATTAAAACTTAATAAATAAATATTTTTATTTTTATATTTAAAATTTTAATATAATTATAAATTTTTATAATAAATTTTAAAATTATAATTAAAAATAAAATCCAATTTTTATATTATATATATTAATAGGCTTTTTATAAAATTAGATTATAAATTTAATATATTAAAATAATCTTTTAATAAATATAATTTATTAAAAAATTTATGTAAATTAAAAAAGTTAAAATTTAACTAATAATTAATTATATAAATATATTAACATAAATTTAATATAACCTTATTATTTAAAAAATTAAAAACGTTTTCGTTTTTTTTCGTTATTTACTTAATATATTAATATTTAATAAATTACTTATCTTTATTTTTTTTTTTTTTATTATTTTTTTTAATAATTTTTATTACATTTTTAAGAATATATATTTTAAAAAAAGGTTTAATTTATTTTAAAAAAAATTTTATAAAAATTTTTAAAATTATAAATTTTTATTTAACTAATTTTTATTATATTTCGTATAAAATTATTAACACTTTTATTAATTTTATTAAATTACTTATAAATTTAATTAAATTTTTTCAGATTAATTACCCTTTTTTTTAAAACTTTTTTAAATTATATAATTTTTTTTCCAAATTTTTAATCTTATCCTTATAATTCTTTTTAAAATTTTTTAATATTTTAAATCATATTTATAAATTTTAATAAATTTTAATATTAATAAAAATTAATTATCCGAAAATTTATTTTTTAAATAATATAAATATTAATAATTTAATAAATATTAATAATTTAACAAATATTAATTATTTAAAAAAAAATTTTAAATAAAATTTTCATTTTTAAATAAAAAAATTTTAATAATTAAGATTTTTTAAGATATTGTTATTATTTTCTTTATTTTTACTTTTTTAATTTTTTACGCGTTTTATTATTTTATCTTTTTAAAAAAAAACTATACATACGTTATAACTTTATAATAAACTATCTAAAACTTTAAAGAATTTTAAAATTTCATCCTCTTTAACCAAATAAACGCAATAACCTTTAAAAAATATTTAATTTAAATTAATAATATATTAAATCCCCACTTACCAACACCGTAAATTTTTAAAATTTTTAATACCTTCTTTTTAAATAACTTAAAATTTATTATACCATTATATTTATATTTATTTTTTTTTTAATAAATTTTAATAACTTATAACGTTATATAAATATTAATATATAATTTTATTTTTAAAAATTATTAATTAAATTTTATTTTTATTAAATATTTAATAATTTTTTAAAAATTATAATAAAATTTTAACTTATATTTTAATAAAATATTAATTTAATATTAAATAAATATTTTAATTTTATTAATTAATTTTACATTATTTAAACTAAAACAATTAATTTTATATATTTATCTTTACGTTTTAAAATTTTTAATTTTATTTTTTTAATATACTTTATAAATAACTATTTTAATTTTAAAATTAACATATTTATTTTTAATTCTTTTTTATTTATTTATTATTAATCGAAATTTACTACCGTAATTCTATATAAACTTTAAAAAATTATTTATAAAATTTTTTTATTTATTTATATAATTAATTATAATATTTATTATAACATTTATTTTATATATCAAAAAAATTAATAAAAAATTAATAATTAAAAAATAAATATATTAAAAAAAATAATAATTAAAAATTAAAAAAAAAATAATAATTAAAAAATAAATATAATTTTTAATAATTAAAATAATTAAATTTAAATAAAAAATAAATAGATTTAAATAAAAAATAAATAAAAATTATATACGGTTAAAAATATAAAAATAAAAAAAAAGTCTTTTTACAAAAATTATTTTATAATTATTATATTAATTATTAAAAAAACGTAATATATTTAACAAATAATTATACTTATAAATTTATATTAAATATTATATATATTAATTTTTAATTTAATTTTTTTTTTAGATATTTTTATTTTATTTCGATTAATTTATTTATATTTATTTATATTTTTTTTTACAAATTTTTTTTATTAAAATTTTTAACCAATTTTATTATATTTTATATAAATAATTTATAAAAATATTATTAATTATTTTTAAAACCATATCTTTTCTATTTTATTAAATATTTTAAAATCAATTTTTTATTAATTTTATTTATTTTTTTTTTTAATAATAATTTTATTTTAAAAAAAAATAAATTATTTATATTTTTATTTACAAATATTTTTTTTAATTTTAACTTTTTTTAATTAAATAAATTTATACCTTTAAAAATTAATAAAAAATAAGCTATTAATACTATTTAATATATTTTCTAATATTTTAAAAAATTTAACTTATATATAAAATTGTTAATTTTTTTTAAAATAGTAAAAAATTTAATTTTTTATTATAACTATTTTTTATTTAATTTTTCTAATAAATAATATTTTTTATATAATTATAAAAAAACTTAATTTCTTATTTTAAATAATATAAAATTTTTTTTTTAATTATACTTTATTTTTATATTTATAACAATATAATTAATTATTATTTTAACCTTTTATTAATATATTTTTTATTAAATATTAAAATTAAAAAATTTTTATAATATTTTAAAAATAAATAAAA
>NW_025954091.1:0-4621 GCF_022497035.1 Daldinia vernicosa | reverse complement strand
ATAATTAAAATTTTAATAATTATTAAAATAATAATTTTTATTAAAAAATTATATTTATTTTATTTTTTTAATAAAATAATATATATATTTATTTATGTTAATAATATATTAATGATATATTATAAAATATATTAAAAAGTAATTAATATAATGGTTAATTTAATAAAAATTATTTAAAAAGTAAAAAATTAAAGTTTAATAAATTAATATTTTAAGATTAAAATAATATATAATAAAAAAAATAAAACTATTATATTTAATTATAAAATATATATTAAAATAATGGTTAAAAAATTTAATTTTACCAATTTAATATATATTTTAAAGATTTTAATAATTATAATAAAATTATTAAAATATAAAGGTGTAATTAATAAAAAAGTTATTAAAGAATTTTAAAAAAAGATTAATTTAATATTTTATATAATTATAATAATTTATTTTAAAATAATTTATATTATATTATAATTTTTTTATTATTTTAATAATTTAAGATTTTAATATTTAAAAGTAATTAATCGAATTATTTAATATTTATATATTAAATAAAGATTTTATATTAAATATAAAAGTAAAGATTTAAAGTTTAAAATATTATTTATAATAATAAATGTATTATTTATTAATGATTATAAAATAAAATATTTATTTTAAAGTTATATTATTTTATTATTTAATAAATTAATGATATAAAAAGTAATATAATAATTATTTATAATTATTTTAATTATTAAAGTTAAATTAATAATTATAAATAAAGTTATTAAAAAAATTATAATTTTTTAATATTTATTTAAAGATATTAAGTTAAATATAAATAAAAAATGAAAAATTTTTAATAATAATTAATAAATTATATAATTAATAATAAGTAAAAAAGAAAAAGTTAATATAAAATTATATTATATAAATATTTAAAATATATAATTATATTAAAAATATATTAAAAATATATTTAATATAATTTATTTATTAATTAATTAAATATTAATAAATAGTTTAATAAAAAATTTTATAAAATAATAATATAAATATTTTATAATATTATTAAATTTAAAATTTAAAAAAACGCATGCACTTATAAGCTCGCGTAAGCGTTTTTACGTGCTCGTAAACTCGCACGTGAAAATCCGTCGGAAACATTTAATTTCTTATTAATTTTCTTATTATTTATTAATGAATTACTTATTAATTATTTATTAATTTCCTTATTAATTTCGCATAATAATTTTTAAAAGTTCCAACGTAAAAAATGTCTTCGACGGATAATATAATAATATAATAATTAATAAAAAAAATAAATAATTGTAAAAATAATTATAAAATATAATAATATTAAATATAAATTATTATTATTATATTATATAAAAGGTTTATAATTATTAAATGTTAAAAATAATAAAATTATTATTAATTAATATAAAAGGTTTATAATTATTAAATGTTAAAAATAATAAAATTATTATTAATTAATATAATAAATTAATTAAAATTATAATTATATAAAATAATAAAAAAAAGATAAAAATAAATATAACTATTTTATAATTTTATAAATTTATTATTTTTTATAAAAGATAATTAAACTTTTATTTAAATTATTACCTAAAAGTTTATTTTAATTTTAAAAGTTATTTAAAAGATTATTTAAACCTTAAAATTTATTTAAAAATTAATTTAAAATTTAAAAATTATTTAAAAAATAAATTTCCTTTTTTTATATTTAAAAATTGTTAATATTATTATTAATAATTATATTATTATTAATATTAAATTTAAACGAAATCTTTAAATTATTTTTTTAATTATTTATATTATTATAATTTAAAATAAATATTAATTACCGTTTAATTTTAACCTTTTTTTTTTATTAATCTTTTTTTATTATTATATAAATAAATAATTAAAAATTAATACGTTAACTTTAATATAATAATTAATTTTTAAATTTTAAAATTCTTTAATTTTTATATATTTTCCATTAATTTTATATAAATTATATAAAAATAAATTTATATATAAACCATTTTATATTTATTTTAATAATATAAATAAGTAATTTTAATTAAAAAATTAATTTATAAATAAAAAAACAAATTATAAATTAATTTACTTTTATTTAATTAATTAAAAAATTAAAAATAAATTTAAATATTAATTTATTAATTAAATATAATTTAAAAAAATTAATTAATAATATAAAAAATAAAAAATTAAAAAGAAAATTTATATTTATTTATATTTATAATTATAAAATATATAAAAATAATATTTAAATAAATTACTATTATATATATTATAATTAAAAGAATTATTTTTTCGATATTTTATTATATAATTTTAAAAATACTAAAAATAAAATATTTTATAAAAGTTATTATAAATTAAATTAATATAATAACAAAAAATATTTAATAATTTTTAAACTAAATTTATATTATTAAACGTTAAAAATAAATTATATTTTAAAATAAAATTAATAAACATTATAATTAAAAAAAAAATAATATATATTTAACAATTTAATAAAAAATTCTTAAATTTTAAATATTATTTATTATTTATTAATATAAATTTCTTTTAATTTACTATTAACCTAACGTTTAATATTACGTTAAATAATTTTAATAATTAATAAAATATTTAAATTAAATTTTTTTTTTTCCGGTAAATTTTATATTTAAAAAACGGTAATTTTAACGGAAATTAATTAAGTTAAAACAATAGTTTTTTTAAAAGTAATAATTTTCGAAGACTTTTAAGTTTTTAACGTAAAAACTTTTAATTATAAATAATAATTAAAAAATTATATATATTAAATATACGTTATATTTTAAATTTAAATTTATTATATTTAAGATTTATATAATATAATAAAAAGTAAAGATATATATTAAATTTAAAAAATAATTAAAGATTTAAAATTATTTTAAAAATTATTTATTTTAATAATTATTTAATAATAAAAAAAAAAAAAAGATTTAAAAATTAAATAAAAAAAATTATTTTTATATAATTAATTATTAAAGATAATTTATAATTATGTAAAAAGTTTATAAAGTTATATTTATAGTTTTATAAACAATAATTACGGATATATTAATGGTTTAATATATTATAAAAATATACGCGTAAATTTAAATTAATATATTAAAACCCATTTATTAAATATATTTTTTTTATATATTAAATTATAAATTATTACTTAATTTATTATATTTATTAAATTTTATTTATATATATATATTAACTATTATAATAATAGTAAATTTAAAAATATAATTAATTATTTTTATTTAAAAAATATATTATATAAAAAATAACCATTAATATAATTTACATAATATATATAATATATACGCCATATATAACATAATTATTATTATAATTATATACATAATAATTATAATTATTATATAATTAAAATAAATATATAAAAGATATATTACATATATTTTTACTTTAAAAAAAATAAACCTTTTTTACTTATTTATATTATTTATATATATTATATACTTTTATAACTTTTAATAATAATTTAATTAATAAAAATATTAATTATATTTTTATTATTTATAATATTATATAAAATTATAAATTATAATATATAATTTTTATTTATATTTTTATTATTATTATTAAATTAATTAATAATATTTTTAATATTATTTTTAACGTTAAAATCTTTAAAATTAATTTTTTTATAATTAATAAAAAATTATTTATAATTTTTATTAATATTATTATAATTATTATTAATATAATAATATAATTATTTATTATATTTTTTTTAACATTTTTTATAAAAATATTAAATAAATTAACATTTTTATTTATTATATATAAAATATTTTTTAATAATAATATTTTATTAAAAAAGTTAATAAAATTAATAAAAGCATTTATTATTATTATATTTTTTATTTATTAAATATTAATTATTATTATTTTATAATTATAAAATATTATTAAGTAATTAACGGCGTAAGTAAACGTTTAATTAATAAGTAATTCGATTTTAAGGCTCGGGTGATTATAAATGTATGGGCGGGGGCGGGCCCGCTTTTAAAAACCGGGAGGTTAAATAATTACACCACGCTTTTATAATCATCCCGCCTCGAAATCAGCTCCGATAAATTCGCAAAAAATACCGTTATATGCAGCTCAACGGGACGATTCCAGCGGTATATTTCGTATATTATTACCGTATTAATTGAGGCGTGCATCGTCGATTTAATGAAGGTAGTTTTTTTTTTCGTAAGGTTACTCCCCCCCGCGCTCCCTAACTAGTAGGCAATTCGATCTCGAGGCTCGGGTGATTATAAATGTATGGGCGGGGGTAAGCCCGCTTTTAAAAGCCGGGGGGTCGGATAATTATACCACGTTTTTATAATCAACCCGCTTTGAAATTAGCTCCGATAAATTCGTAAAAATGGGTTAGGGTTAGGGTTAGGTAGGGTAAGGGTTAGGGTTAGGGTAGGGTTAGGGTAGGGTTAGGGTTAGGGTTAGGGTAGGGTAGGGTTAGGGTTAAGGGTAGGGTAGGGTTAGGGTAGGGTTAGGGTTAGGGTTAGGGTAGGGTTAGGGTTAGGGTAGGGTTAGGGTTAGGGTTAGGGTAGGGTAG
>NW_025954090.1:0-4717 GCF_022497035.1 Daldinia vernicosa | reverse complement strand
TTAATAAATATTAAATTTAATAAATTTATATAATAATTTAATAATATATAATAATATTTTTTTAAAATATTTATTTTTTAATTTAATTAATAAACGTATAAAAATTATCTTTTTTATTAATATTTTAAATTAAATATAAATTATAATAATATTTTTTATTATAATTTTTATTTTTTAATAATATAATATAAAAATTAAAGTTAATATAAAATATTAATTAATTTTTTAAATAATAAATATATATATTATAATAAATTTTTTATTAAAATTATTATAATTTTAAATTATTAATTATAATTTTTTATAAAATGTAAAAATATTTTTACTTTTAATTTTATAAATTATTTATAATTTAAAAATTATTATATTTTAATATATTATTATATTATATATTTTAAATTATAAAATACTTTTATTAAATAATATATTTAATTTTTTTAAATTTATTATTTTATATAATTTTTTTAATATAATTATTTTTTTAATTATTTAAAATTAAAATATTAAAATAAAATTTTTTTATTTTTTAATAATAACGTATAAAATGGTAATATAAAAAAAATTATTAATATATATAAAATCTTTTTTTAAAATAATTTAATAATTATTAAAATTAAATATAAATTTAAATAATTCGATTTTAAGTTTTTTAATTAACATTATTATTTCTTTAAATTAAATATAAAGTTTAATATATATATTTTAAAACGTAAATATTTTATTAAATATGTTTAAAGTAATAATAATATTTTTATTAATAATTATAATAACTTTATATAATTTTTTTTAATTATTTTTCTTTTAATAAATAAATATTTTATTATTAATTAAAAAAATCATTAAAAAAGTTTTCTTAATATTTAAACTATTTTAAATATTAAAAGTATTATAAATAAAATATTATAATTTAATTTTTTTAATTTTTATTATTACTTTTTAAATTATTTATACTTTTTAAATTTACGAAATAATAAATAATAAGTTTATATTAATTTTTAAATAAACGTTAAAAATTAAAAAAATTAAAATAAAGTTATTAAAATTAATTATATTATTAATAGTTTTAATAATTATTTAAAAACATAATTCTTTAAAAATTAAATTTTAAGTTTTATCGGTAATAATTTTATATATTTTATAAATAAAATTATAATATTTTTTAATTTTATTAATAAATTAATAAATTTTTATAAATATTTAATAATAAATAACTTTTATAATACGTATTTTATTTTTAAATTTAAAGTTGTTAAAATTTATATTTATATTATAAAAAATAATATTTAAAAGTTTTAAATATATATTAATTTAACATTTTTTTAACGTTTTTTAAGTTACTTTTATTATAAAATTTTTTATAAATTATATTATTTAAAAATTAATAGTTATATTAATAATATATAAGATTAATTATTTATTTAAATATATAATATTAATAATTATTTTATAATTAAAATTTATATTTAAATCTTTTAAAATAAATTTAAATTTTTAAAAAACTTTACTTTTAATTTAATAATAATGGTAAAACTTATTAATCTTTTTAATATTAATAATATTAACGTTATAATTAACTTTATTAAAGAAATTATATAATTTTTTAATTAATAAATAATTAAAATAAATATAAAATTATTATAATTTTATTTTTATAAAATAAATAACATTTTTAAATTAAAATTATAAATATCCCCACTTTTTAATAACGTTAATAATTATACCATTTTTATTTATTAATTAATTAATAATATTATTAAAATATATATTTAATTAATTTATATTTTTAAATAAAAAAAAAATAAAATATTTATTTTTATAATATAAAAATTTACTTTATTAAAAAAAATATTAATTATAACTGCTTTAATTAATTTAAATAATAATTCGTTATTAAACTTAATATTAATTTTTTTAACTTAAGTATTATTTATTTTAAATTTTTTATTTAAATATTTTTAAAAAAAAGTAAAATATTAACTTTTCCCGATTATTAATACGTAAATAACTTTTATATTTAATATAATTTTTTAAAAAATATTTTTTGCATATTAATTTAAAATAAAAATAATATTAAATTTTAAATTAAATAAAAAAAATTAAATAATAATATAATATTAAAAAATTTAATTAAATAAATAAATAATAATTATAAATAAATAATTATTTTTATTTAAATTTAATATTAAATTTATTATTTTATAATTATTTTAATTAAATTTTAAATTTAAATTATTAAATCTTTTATAATTAATTAAAAATATTAAATAATTTTTTTTAAAAAAATTTTATTTAACTTTTTATTTTTTTTTAATTTTTTTTTAATTATATTTATTATATTTAATAAATTAATATTTTTTTTTTTTATAAATTTAATAATAACGTTTTTATATTTTTTAAAATTATTTTAAATAATATTTAACACTTTTATTTTTTTTATAATATTTATGATTAATATAATTAATATTATTTTAATAATTATTATTATTATTTTTGTTTATTATAAATTATTATATATTTTTTAATATTTTTTATATTTTAATAAATATTTAAAATTTATTTATTAAATTTTTAAAACGTAATATTGGTTTAAAAAAAATATATTAAAGTTAAGGTATAATTTAATAAATTTAATATATAATTATAATAAATTATTATTTTTTTCGAAATTTAAGACTTAATATTTTTTAATATAATAATAATTTATTTAAAAAAATTTATAATATTTTTAAATTATTTTTTTTTACGTTTTATTTTTTTATTTTAATATTAAAAAATGTAATAAATATTTAATTATAATAATATTAAATTTTATTTTATTTAATATTAAAATATTATTTTATAATTAAATATATATTTATAAAATATTAATATTAAAATATATTATATAAAAAATAAGTAATTATTTGTTTTATAAAAATAATATAAAATATGGTATAAAATTAAATTTATTATATTTTTATTATATAATATATATTTAAAAAAAAACGAAATTTATTTTTAAAAATATTATATATTTTATTTATATAATTATTTTTATTATTTTAAATTTTTTTAAAATAATTAATAATAATAAAAAGATATATTTTATTATTAATTTATATTAAAAAAACCTTATAATAAATTTAAATTTATTAATTATTAATAAATATAAAGGTTTATTTTAATAAATTTTTTACCGGTATAAGTAATAAAACTGTTTAAAAAAAAAAACCGAAATTTTTTAAAAATTAATTTTTTTTATTTATTTTGGCGTTTAATAAAATAATTAAAATTATATATAAACCATTTTATAATAGTTTAAAAGGTTTAAACCTATTTTTTAAAACCAATATAATAAGTTATTTTTATGTTAAAATATTTTTATATATAAAATTATATTTTAAATTATTATTTTATTATTTTATATATAATACGAGTAATTTTTATAAAGTTAAACGTTATATAAATAACTTTTATAAAGTAAAAAAAAAAAAGATAAAAAAATTTATTAATTAATTATTATTTTAATTTATTTATTAAAAGTAAATTAATAATTATAAATAATTTAAATTTATTTAAAAATTTTAATTTAAATATAAAGTAAAAAAATGTAATAATAAAATATATAACAAAAATAATAATAAAATAATAAAATATATAATAAATTTAATTTATTAAATTATTAATAATAAATTAATAATAATTAATATATTATTTAAAATAAAATAAAAAAACTTTAATATCGGTTAATTAAATAATATATAACACGTATAAAATAAAAATGGTTTAATAAAAGTAATAAAAAAAAATAAATTATTTATATATAATTTATTATATAAATGTTTATAATATATATAATTTAAAATATATAAGTTTTATTTTAATATTATAAATCGAAACTTTTTATATTAACGCGTTAAATTATTTTTTTTTAACCTTTTTTAATTTATTAAAATTTTATATTAATAAATTTATTATTAATATAAAATTTATAAATTTTTTTATAAAATTATTATTAAGTCTTTTTATATAAATACCTTTTTATATTAATGTAATTTATAATGTTAATTATAATTTCTTTAATATATTTTTAAAATTATTTATTATAAATTTTTTAAAATAATTTTAATATTTATTTATTATTTTTTTAAACGTGGAAATATATATTATGTTTTTACCGTTAATTTTTAAATTAATTAATAAAAGTAAAGTTTATATTATTTTTTATTTAAAAGTAATTATTTAAAGGTTTAAAAATTTTTATTTTATTATTATAAAATCGAAATATTAAAAAAGTAACGTAATTTAATTAAAAATAAAGTTTAATAATAAATATAATTTATTTTTATTTTTTTAAAAAAACGGATTATTATTTATTTTTATTTAATGGCGAGTTTTCGTTTATATTAAATTTTCCGTTTATATTTTTTATAATATTATATAAAATATTAAGTTTATAAAAAATAAAGATTTTATAAATAAAAAATTAAAATTATAATAAATTATTAAAAATTAAAAAAAGTTAAATATTAATATAAAATTATAATTTATTATAAATTAAATATAAATTATATAAAAAAAATAATATTAATATTACGTATATTATTATAATAAACTTTTTCGAAAATTATCGTAATAATAACTTTTTTAACTTTATTAATTTATATTATTAATTATTTAATAATATTAATTAATATTAATAAATATATATATAAAAAAAATAATAATAAAAATAATA
>NW_025954089.1:0-4779 GCF_022497035.1 Daldinia vernicosa | reverse complement strand
ATTATTAATAATTATATTAAAATTTCTTTTTTATTTTTATTATTAAAACTTTATATAATAAATTTTAATTTTTTATATAATATATTAATTATTTTCTTTTTTATTTTATAAATAACTTTTAAATTAAAAATTTAAACATTTTCGTATTTTTCTTAATTAAACTTTTTAAATAAAAATACGCCTTTTCCGAATAATTTTTTAATTTTAAATTTATTAAACTTTTTAAAAAATTTATTAAAAACGGTTATTTTTCTTTTTTTTTAAAATTATATTATAAATTTTACGTTTTCCACCTTTTTAAATAATTAATATATTACCGCTTATTTTAATTTATTTTTACTTTTAAACAATTATTTTTATAATTTTTTTTAAATTATTATTTTAAATTATAATATATATTTATCTTTTTTTTTTTTATTAAAAATAAATTTTATATTTAAATTATTATTATTATATAATATATATAAATATTTGTTTTTTAAATAAAATTTAATAATTATAATTTAAAACTTTATTAATTTATCGTTTATTTTAACAATACACGTTTTATTATTACATATAATTAACTTATAAAATCTTATTTAACCTTTATTTTTTCAATAAATTTAAATTTTTAATTATAATAATAATTTAAAAATATTAAAAATATTTAAATCATTTTTTATATTTAAAACTTTGTTTATTTATTATTATAATTTAAATTTACATATTTTCATTATTACTTTTTTTATAATTACAACTTTTATTATAATTAAAAAAATTAAAAATAATATTTTTATAAATTTTAAATATACTTTAAATATAAATAACATAAATACCAATTTAATAAATTTAATTATATCGTTAATAATTTTTATTACCATTTAAAAAATATTATATTTATTTATTTATATACTTTATAAATCTTTAAATATTACTTTATATATTTATTATAATAAATTATAATATTACTTAAATTATTTTATTAAATTATATACTTTAATTAATATTTTTTTAATAATAATTAATAAACTTTTTACATTAACCGTAAATTCGTTTATAATAAAATTTTTTTTAATATTAAATATTAAATTATTAAATAATTTAAAATAATTATCCATTTAAATTATTCGTAATATATTTTAAATATATTTAATTATTATATTTTTTAAAAATTTCATTACTTAAAATAATATCGTTTTATTAATTATATATAATATAAACTTATTATTAATATATATTATATTTATATATATATTATAATTAAAATTTATATTATTTTTTATAATAAATTTAAATTTTTTTAATATATTTTTATATATTTAACATTAATAATAATATTTATTAATCTTTTTAATAATAAACTTATTAAATTTATTATACTTTATTTTATTTAAAATATTATATAACCATTTCGTAATAAAATAATTAAAACGTTAATAAATTTATTATAATTTATTTTTTATAAAATAATAATATATAATTATTTATTT
This sequence comes from Daldinia vernicosa, assembly GCF_022497035.1. Classification (NCBI taxonomy): domain Eukaryota; kingdom Fungi; phylum Ascomycota; class Sordariomycetes; order Xylariales; family Hypoxylaceae; genus Daldinia; species Daldinia vernicosa. Next base: position 3,307 of record NW_025954089.1, on the reverse strand, counting down.
TAAATTATTTAATAAATACCACATATATTTTCATTTTTTAATAATAAAATAATCTTTATTTTCGTAAATTAATACGTTTTTTACATTATTTAAATATATATTAAATTTATTTATATTTTTAAAATACAATAAAAATAATATATTTATAAATATAATATAAAAAAAAATAATATTAAATAAAATATTTATATATACCATTTTTATATTTTATTTATTTACGTTATCATTAAAATAAATTATATATTATTTTATTATTTTTATATTTATTTTAATATATAAATATATTTTTTATAAAACTTTCATTTAATTTTTTCCTTTTATTAATATATTAAATACTTTTATATTTAATGTTATACTTTAAAATTTATATACATATTAATTTTTTATATAAAAAACTTAATAAAATTTATAATTTATTTTATTAACTTTTTTAACAAATATTATTTTTTTAAAATATTTTATAAATATATTTAATCTTATAAATATATAATATATTACTTAATTTATAAAAATATTAATTAATTTATATTCGTTAACCTTTTTATATTTAATAATATATTACATAATAAATATAAATATATACTTTTTATTTTTAAAATCATTTTTATTAAAATATTACTTTTAACTGTTATAATTATAAATACTTTTTTCTTTAATATTTTCTTTTTTTTTATATTTAATTAAAAACATATTAAACTCTTCTTTTATATCATTTATTTTATATTCTTATACATATTATCGCTACTTTTTATACTTCGTTCGTTATTTTATAATAAAATATTTTATAAATTAATATCTTTACTTTTTATACATAAAACACTTTTTATCATTTCGTTAATTATTATTATATTAATTATTATAACATTAATTATTATAACATTATCCATAAAATTTTTCCTTTTTATATTTATATTAATTATAATTTTTATTATTTTAATATATTTAATTAATTATATATTAAAAATAAACCTTTTTTATATAATCTTTTTAAATTTAACATTTTTATATAATTTTAATTATATTTTAAAATTTAATATAAAAACTATTAAATATAATTATTAAACATATTAATATATTATTAAATACTTAATATTTTTATATAATATTAAATATTTTTTATATTAAATAAAATTTACTATTATAATTATAATTTAATCTTTTATATATATATTAAATTTTTAAAATAAATTTTTTAAAATATATTATTAAATTATTATTAAAATTTTTAATTATAATAATATAAATATTTATTAACATAAATTTTTATATATATATTTATATATATATATTACGGTATAAAATATATTTTTAAAATAAATAATTATTTTTTAAAAAATAAATTTTTTTTATAAAATAATTATAATAATATTATAAAATATATTTTTTTAATATTATTAAAAATATTTTATAATAATTATTCTTTTTTTATTTTATTATATAAATTTTTAAATATTTTAATTTTTTTATTTAATATATTATATTCTTTTTTTAAATTTATTATTATTATAATTATATATTTTAATAAAATTAATAAAAATCTATAATAAATTATTTTAATTTATTTAAAATTATTAAAGTTATGTTTAAGGTTAATATAAAAGGATATAATATTAAAATTATTAATATAAAGGTAGGTAAAATAAAAAAGGATGAAATAAAAAAAGGTGGAATGGAAAAAGGTAAAATTAAAGAAATTAAAATGGATGAGGTTAATATAATAAAATTTAATTTATAAAATATTAATATTTTTAAAGATAATTAAGTTAATGTTATCAATATTTTTTTGTTAATAATTAATATTTTTATTATTAATATTTATTTATTAAAGTTTAATTTATTTAATGTTAATTTATTTAATTATTTATTTAATATTAATATTTTTTTTATTAATTATAATATATATTTATTTTTTGGTTTTTTATTAATAATGGTTAAATTTTTAAATAAGTATTTATTTTAAATAAATATATATATATAATTTATTTATTAAAATTAAATTCGTATATTTTTTAATTTATTAAAAATATATTTAATTAATTTATTAAATATAATTATTAAAGTTTTTTAAATAGCCGTTTTTTATATATTTTATTTTTTTATTTTACCTTAAAATTTATTATTAATTTATTTATATAATTTAATAAATTTATTATTATTTAATTATTTTTTAATTATATTGTTTTTTTATTTTTTTTATTTTTTATTTTTTAAATTTTATTAATAAGTCTTTTTGTATTTTTAATTAAATTAATATTTTTAATTATTTATTAATGTAATTTATTTATTTATTTTTTATTTTAATAATGTAATGTATAATCAATTTAATATTAAAATAAATTTTAATTTATATTTATTTATAGTTTTAATTATTTCTTTATTAATATATATTAAGAAATTTTTAAGTATTTAAATTATTATTAAATATATAAATTTCATATTTTAAAAAGTAATTTTTTATATTTATTTTTAAAATTATATTAATTTTTTTTTAAATATATTTACGTTTTAATTATAAAAGTTTATTTGGTAATTATTTTAAAGATTTTTATTATATTTATTATTGTTATATTTGGTAAATGTTTTTATAATATATATGTTTATAACGTTTAAATATTTTTTTTAATTTAAATTATATTATTATTAACGTTTTTAAAGGTGTTATATATATATATATTTTTTTTAAAAATGTTTTTTTTATTGCCGTTATTTTAAGCTGTTTTAAATTTTTAATAAATGTTTTTATTATTTTATAATTAATTTATTAATTAATTATTAATTAATATTAAATTAATAATATTAAGGTTTTTATATAAATATATATTTAAATAATAATAAAATATAATAATAAAATAATTAATTAATTAAATTTTAAATATGTAATTAATTAAATTAAAAACGATTTATAAATTATAAAAGGAATTTCTTTTATTTATTTATAAATAAAATATGGTTTTAATAACTTTAATTTTAATGTATGTATTATATAAACACATAATTATTATTTTAACAATTAAGTTAATTATATTATATAAAAATTATAAAAAAAAAATTTATAAATATTTTTATAAATATAATATTTTATTAATTATTATTAATAAATTAATAAATTAAAATAATAAAAGTTTTTTTATAAAAATATAATTATTATTAATAAATTAAAATAATTAAAATTTTTTTTATAAAAATAATTTTAATTAATTATTATTAATAAATTAAAATAATAAAAATATTTTTATATAAATATATTTTTATTAATTATTATTTTTAATATATAATTTAATTAATTTATGAATTATATAGTTGTTGT
>NW_025954088.1:0-4785 GCF_022497035.1 Daldinia vernicosa | reverse complement strand
TATTTAATTTTTTTTTAAATTATTATTTTATTATAAATTTTTTATATAAATTATATAATAATTTAATAATTAATATTATTATTTTTATTAAAATAGTTAATTTTTTTATTTTAAAAAGGTATATATATAATTATTATAATAGGAAATTTATTATTATTTAATTTTTTTATTTTAAAAATTTTATTTAATTTTTTAAAATAAATAATATTTATAAAAAATAATATTAATTGTATAATATGCCTATTATTACCTGTATAGTAAAACGGAATATATACCTTGTTTTTTCTCCTTTTTTTTAACGTTTACTTTAATAACTTTACAAATCTTAATCCGAATTATATATAAACTATACCAAAATTCGAATAAGAAAATAACGAAAATTTCAATCCAAAATACACGTAATTCGGCCCTAAATTAGCTGAAATATTAAAGAAGTAAACATTTATATATATAAAATGATTTTTTAACTAGTATCTACTAGTTTATTTTAGCTTATTATATAGAAATAACTATATCTTTACAAAATAAATCGATAAAAATTAAGGGCCTTTTTTATAATTTAAGCCATTTAATTAATTACTTTTTAATCCTTTTCCCGAATTATTCGGAGCTATATTTGTAAAATTATTAAAGATTAAAGGTATTAAGATTATAAAAGATAAAGGCCATTAAAGAAAGGCCTGTAATAGCCACTATAGTCAAAATTCATACTTTCAGCCGCATCCGGGCCAATATTGGTCCGAATCACGTGCACCCTGGATTGTAATTTTGCTGATTTTCTTATTTAAATTATGGTCCAAATTATATATAAATCGGACGAGAATTCGTGAAGTTATTAAAGGTTGACTGCGAAAAGCGATTTTAAACTACCCGGTACGTACCCTATTTTACTACACGGGTAATAATGGGTATATTGTACGATTAATATTGCTTTTTATAAAATAATTATAAATAAAGTTAATTATAAATAAAAAATTAAAATTATTTTTTAAATTTTAAATAATTATATAAAACGTATTTATTTAAATAATGTTTATATATATATTTAAAAAATTATAATAAATAATATGTATTTTACCGTAATAATGAGGTAATTATATAAATATAAAAATTTTTATAATTTTAAATATATATATAATTTTAATATAAATATTATTGTAATTTTAAATTTTTTTATAATAATATTTTATTATTTTTAATAAAATATTAAATTAATTAATAATTATAAATATTCTTAAATTTATTAATAAAATTAATAAATAACTACTTTAAAAAATTAATAAAAAGAGGTAATAAAATACTTATAAAATTAAATTAAAAAATAAAAAAATTGCTTAATTGTTTTATAATAAAGTAATTAAAATTATATTAAAAGTTTAAAAAAAAATAAATAATTTTATAAATTTTATAAAATAAATGAAAATAATAATAAATTAAATGGTGGTTAATTAATTATTTAATTTATTTTTTAATAATTTAAAATTAAAGATATAATAAAAATATTATAATAAATAAATAATATTTATTAATAAATATAATAATATAATAAAGATTAAATAAATATTTTTTAAAGTAAATTAATTAAAGTTATAATTAAATAAAGTAATATTTTAAATATATAAAATTATTAATAATTAATTAAATAATTTATATTAAATATATATTTAATAAATAAATTAAAAAATTTTAATTTAATATGATTTATAAAAATGTAAAAATAAAAAGATTTATTAAATTTTTAAATATTTATATTATTTTTATTAAAATTATTAAAATTTAATAAATTAAGTTTTATAAATAATAAAGAATTAATTAAATTTTAAGTTAAAAAAGAAAGTATTTTAATAATGGTATTAATTAAGTAATAAAATAAAAAGTTAAAAAAGAAATTTGTTAAAATTACTTTTAATAATTTAATTATTTTAAATAATAATTTAAATTTATTAAATTTATTGGATTTATTAAATTTAAATTTATTATTAAATTTATTGGTAAAATTATTAACGTTTAAAAAGTTGTTAAAGTTTATGAAATTATTAAATTTAAATAAGAAATTTAAGAAAAAGTAAATAATATTAATATTTATTTTAAATATTATAGTGTTAAAATGAAAACGTTTTAATTTTAATATTAATAAAAAGAATTATTTAAAAAGTTAATTTAATTGGTAAATATATTAAAAGATTTTTATGTTAATATTTAAAAAGGTTGGATATATTAAAAAAAATAAAGATTATATTAATAAATAATTTAAAAATATTTAAAATTATTATTAAAATTTATAAGTAAAATTTTTTTAATTTAATTTTTGGTATAAAAAAAGGTATAAAAGTATTAAAATTATTAAATTAAATTTATATTTTAATAAGTAAAATATGTTAAAAAGAATTTTAAAAAAAGTTTATTAATAAAAAATATAACGGTAAAAATTTAATTTAATATAATTTTAAGTAATGTTAAGTTATTTAAATAATTTACAAATTAAATATAAAATTAAGATTTAATTAATAAATTATAATATTTTTAAATAATTATAATAAAAAGGTAAAAAATTAAGTAAAAATAATTTAAAAAATATTTTATTTAAATAAATAATTAATTATTTAAATTATTAATAATTTTATTAATAAATTTTAAAATTGTAAGGATTTTAAATTATTTAAACTATTTTATAATTTTTAAAAAAATAATAAAAAATTTAAATTTAAACTTTTAAAACCTTAATATTTTAAGTATTTATTTGATTAAAATATAAAGAAAAGTAAAATTTTTTATTATAAATATAATAAATATAAATATAAAAAGAAGGATTATTTAAAAAATAATAATAAAAATAATATTTAAAATAATTAAAATAATTAAGTAATTTATATTTTATAATTATTAATTAGAATAAATTAATATATTTAAACCGAAAACGATATATATATTATTAAAATAAATTAAAATATTATAAATTCTTTAATTTAAATATATAATATTTAATACCTTAAAAAAAACCTTAAATGTATATTATAATAATTGTTTTTAATTTTAATAATGTTAATAATTATATAAAAAAATGAGTTAATATATTTATTAAATTTAATTTTTTATTATTATTTTATATATAATAACCGTTTTTTTATAAATATAAATGTTAATATATATATTATAAATAATATAAATAATTCTTTTTTTAAAATAATAATTAATTTTTTAAATAAAAAATATAACGTTTATATAAAAGTTAAAATAATTTTTATAAATAAAATAAAAATGGCGTAATATAAATTATAAAATTTTAATAAAAAATTTATAAAAATAATATTATAATATATTTTCTTTATTTAAAATTCTTTATTTAAAATCTTTTTAAAAAAGTTATTATATAAAATAAGAAAATAAATAAATAATAAATATATTTAAAATATTAATAAAATAGTTTTTATAATTATAAATATAAAATAATAAGATTTTTTATTATAAAAATATAATAAATTTAAGTTTAAAATTTATAAATTACCTTAATAAAAAAATATATTAAAAATAAATATAAAAAATAATAATTAAGATTTAAAAAAGATTTTAATAATTTATAAAATAATATTAAAAATTATATTACTTTAATATAAATAAAATAAAATAGATTATTAATAAATTTATAAATATAAATATAAATATTAAAATAATTAAAAACCTTTTTTCTTTTATTTATAATTAAATAAAAATTATAAAAATATTTTTAAAAAATTTTTAAAAATAAATAAATTATTCCAATAAAATTATTTAATATAATTTAAAATCTTTATAACTTATTTTAATTAAAAATAATAAATATTTTATAATAATTATAAATAATTAAAATATATAGTAATAATTTATAATATATAAAATAAAAAATAAAATTATTGAAATTTTAATAAAATATTTTATTTAATTTTATAAGATATTTTTAATTTTTCTTAATTAATTTAATAATTTTAAAAAATAAATTAAAATTTTTTAAATTAATAATAAATAAAAATTTAAAATAAATTATTTAAAAATTTTTTATTATAAAAAAAATATTAAATTAATTTAATTTTTATTTTATAATTAATATTAAAATAATATAATGGAAAAAAATATTATATTTATAAAATTATATAAAATATATTTAAAATTTAAAAAAAATTATAAATTTTATAATATTTATTTTAAAATTATTAATAATTATTATATTATATTAATTAATTTAAATTATTAAATTATAATAACTAAAAAATTTAATATAAAAAAAATAAAAATTATATTTTTAAACTATTAAAAAAAGTATAATTTTATAATATAAATATTTAAAAAAGGAAAATTTTTTATAATATTATACGTTATTTTTTATAAATATATTAAAAATAATAATAAAATTTTTAATTTAAAAAACATTATTAAATTATTATTAAATTATATATAAAAATATTTATATTATTAAAAAATAATTAAAATTTTTAAAATTAAAATAAAAAATTATAATAATAATATTATTAATAAAAATATCATTAATAAAAAAAATAATTAAATTAAATATAAACGTAAATATTTTAAAAAATTTATACCTAATTTATATATATATAAAATATTTAATAAAATTAATAACTTTTTTATAATAATTTTTATTTATAAAAGTAAAATTAATAATATTTTATATAATAATTATAATTATAATTTTTATATAAATTTTATTATTTATTATATTAATATAATAAATAATTTCTTAAAAAAATATAAATAAATTTAATAAAATAATTTTATTTAAAAATATTTTAT
>NW_025954087.1:0-4825 GCF_022497035.1 Daldinia vernicosa | reverse complement strand
TTTAATAATAATATTAATTTAATTTTTTAATTAATAATAAAATTTAATTTAATTATAAATAAAATAATTATAATTATAAATAATAATTTAAAAAAGGAAAAAAATAAAAAAAAAAATAAAATAAATTTAATTATTTTATTATTTTTTATAATAAAATTTAAAAGGTTTATTAAACTTTTAAATAAATATACAACTTAATTAATTAAATCTTTATTAAATATAACTATTTTTACATTTTTACAATTTTATATAATTTAATTATAACTTTATATAATAAGTAATTTTTGGTAGGGAAAAGGTAGCCCAATGTGGGTTTAGTTAACAAGTGGGTTGCGCATGGTACGACAACAAACTTACATCTTACACAATGTTGCTTTAACTGTCGACTTGTAACAAGGTCTGTAAAGGCTTGGGACGAATTCAGATTGCTAAGAATTTTCTAAGGTCTCAAGGTTCTTCATGATCTCTCTCAGTTTGAGGGGATTACGACCTATATGTAGACAAATCTAAGATATGTATCTCTGTAGCTAACTGTCTCCTCAGTTGTGTGTTGGCTATCTTATATTCCACCTACATCATCTTGTAATGCGTCTCATCCAACGCTCCTGAATAGAGTTATCCTGCATTCATATTCTAACCAACAAGTCTCAGCCATGCTGTCCGTGTGACACGACTGGTCAATACAGCCCTTGCAATCCAACGGCCATCAGCAATGTGCGCGATCACTATTCCGCCTTTCCGCCATGTCGATATCGCAGTGTTGGCTGTAGCTACCAGGTTAGAAGGTTGAGCAATGCACAAATGACATACGGAACGTGAAATGTGACTTGGAAGTAGGAGTGCCAAACGTTGCTCTGCGTGTCATCTCGTTAAACAACATGGGCCAAATAAGATATTACACGGGAACCGGAATTTCTACCTTTGACCTATTCCAAAACCTGAGGCCTGCGAGTAAGTCGGTCTTTGTCAGCCCTTCGGAATGTCACTGTACCGTGGTGACACTGATGAGAATAAGGGCTCGTGTGTTCTTACAAATGTGAGTATCCGGTCTTGTAAGCCAACATCTGCATATCCAAATCCTATCAACGTAGTCATACAGGGCTCATCTAACGGTATTGTGTATCTCGCTGATTCATTTCCTCTGTCCCTGTCTCCGGTTTTTACCGCACCTAAAACAGGCTCCCTTTATCCTTTTGCAAGCCTGTATCTGAAGCCGTCGTAATGCAGTTCCGCAACCTTAACAGAGACGCCCACATTGTAAGTAGCCAAGTGCCATTTTCCGTAGCGAATTTTACGGTCCTCGGAGCCAGAAACACTTCGAGACTACGAATACCGCACAAAATGCAACTCAACGCAGTTTTACTAAACCGCGTCCTCCGGTACTCGTCCTCCAGCATTCACTCTTTAGCAACAACCGTCATACCACTGATCCAGCAAGGCCTTATACGTTCCTCCTGACAAGTCGATAGCCCGAATAATGGAACGCGAGCCAGGGAACCACACCCGGTCGATCAGCGGCCTATCTCTACAAGGTCCCCCCGCCGGCACGACCCCCGAGCGGACGACCCAGACCCGCCAGCAACGAAAGGACCCCAAGCCGTACGGCACCGCGAACGCCATGCTGCCACCGCCTCACCCGTCAAAATCCGAGCGCGCAACAGTCGAAACGACACGCTGTCCAAATTAACCATCCATGGAAACCGACACCGCTGCCATGTGCGGCGAATCGGTTGCGGGTAACACGGCGCTGCGAAACTGCGAAAGGCAAGGTTGCAACGACCGTTAATGCGCCCGTTATTTTAGGTAACTTTAAACCAAATTTTTCGATATTAGTTCGGGGGGATATATCCTTTACAATTACACCACTTTTTAATTAATTATAATTTATATAAACTTTTTAAAATAATATTAAAATTTTAATTTAAAGTTATTATAAATAACCGTTTAATAAAAAATTAATTTATTATAAAAAAATATTATTAAAAATATTAATATTATTAAAAATAATAATATTAATGCGTTTTTATAATAAATATTAATTAATTATATAATTATATTAATTTTTTTATTAAATTTAATTAAATTTAAAGTAATATTAATTCGGTAATAAAAAAAACTTTATTTAAATAATAATTATAACTTTTTATTATAACCGAAAATCACGCGAAAATTATATAAATATTACATGTATTTTTATATAAATTTATTAATTTACGCATGTATTTTTTATATTAACCTCGCGTAATTTTAAATAATTTTTTAAAATACATTTAATTTTATATAATATAATTATTTAATTAATTAATTAATTAAATAATTTAATAACTTTATATATATATATATATTTAAACTTTATTTTTAAGTTTTTTATTTTATAATATTTAAATGTAATCGTACGATTTTTATTTAATAAATGTAACCGATTAAAATTAATTTAATAAAACGTTTTAATTTTACGTTATAATTAAATTAAATTAAATCGATTTAATTAAATTAAATAAAAAACCGTAAAATAAAATACGAAATAAAGTAAAAAATAAAAGTATTATTAAACGGTGTAAAATTTAATTAATAAAAAAACGCGTATTTAATTAAAAAACGTTATAACGTATATATAAAATAAATAAATATAAAATATAAAAAAATATTAAAAAAATTATATAATAAAAAACGTATTTATGGTTTATTTTATTTAAATTATAATTATTATTTAAATAAAGTTTTTTTTATTATTAAATTAATATTATTTTAAATTTACGCGTTTTAAATTTATTAAAAATATTAAAATAATTATAATAATTATAATGCGTTAATTATAACATTAAATATAAAGTTTTTATATTTATATTATTAAAAGTTTTTATCGGGTTTTTATTTACATTATTAATATAAAAAGTATATATATATATATATATAATTTTATTTATTTTTAATTTAATTAATATTTTAATTATTATAATTTTATTAATTTAACGATAAAATATATAAATTTTATATTATTAAAATTATTTTAATTAAAGTTTTTAAATAATATAAGTTTTAAATAAATATATATAATATTTTAAAAGTTATTTAATTAAATATAAATATATATATAACCGTAAAAAAGTTTTTCGTTAAATTTTATTTAATTACATTTATAACATTAACCGTATATCGTATTTAATTTAATAACGTAATATATAAAATATATATTATTAAAATCGTTTTAATTAAAATTATTTAATAATATATACATTAATTTAATGTAAACTTTAAATATAAAATTATTTAAATATAAATAATTATAATAATCGTTTTTAAAAAAACCACGTGATATTTTTTCGCGGTCGTATATTTATAAAATTATATAAATATTTAAATAATAATTAAAATATTACATGTATTTATTTAAAATTTATATCGTTAAAAAGTTTTAATTAAAACGGTTTTAATAATATAAATAATATATGTTATATTATAAAATTAACGAAATTATTATAATTAAATTAAAAATAATTAAATAAATAAAATGTATTTTAATATAAATATTAATATTTAAGTTACTTTTTTTTCGATATTTAAATTATTTTTACATTAAAAATTAAATTTAATTAATTAAATGTTTTTATTTTAAAAATTTATATATATGTTTTTATATATATTTAATATTTTTATATAAATTTAAATAATTTTATAAAATTAATATTTTAAATATTATAATTAATATTATTTAATAATTTTAATTAATGTAAAAATAATAATTTAAATTACATTATAATACGTTTTTTTATTATTATATTATAATAATATTAAATAACGTTTATTTAAAAAACGCGTGTTTAAAAAAAAAACACGTGACATTTTTTTTTAAATAACTTTAATAAAATCATTTTAATTAAACTTTTAAAGTTTTAATAATAATATAATATTTAATATTTATTATATAAATATATAATTTAAATTATATATTATAATTTTTATTTTAACTTTAATTTTAACTTTAAAAATTATAACTTTATAAATTTAAATTAACCCGTTTAATAACCGTAACTTGTAAAAACTTATAACGGTTAAAAAACCGGTTTAATTATTATATACGATAAATAATACAACGTTTTTAAACGCGTATATAAAAACTAAAGCCGTAATATTCGTTTTTATTTTTTTAACGGCCGTTAACGTTAATTAATAAATAATTTAATCTTAAAACTTAAGTGATTATAAATATATAAATAAAGGTAAATTTATTTTTAAAAATTAAAAAGTTAAATAATTATATCACGTTTTTAAAATCATTTCGTTTTAAAATTAACTCCGATAAATTTATAAAAAATACCGTTATATATAATTCGATAAAACGATTTTAACGGTATTAATTATACATTTATGTAATATTAATTAAAACGTGTATCGCCGATTTAATAAAAAAGGTTTTTTTTTTTATAAAATTATTTTTAATTATTAAATTAAAACGTTTAAATATTTAAACAATTATAAATATATAAATAAAAATAAATTTATTTTAAAATATTAAAAATTTAAACTATTATTTATATTTTTATAATTATATTAATTTAAAATTTTTATTAAATTTTAAAAATTTTATATTATATTAATTATTATTTTTATATAAATTTATATATATAAATTATTTATCTTTAATTTATTAATATAATTATATATTATAAAAAATAAAAAATAATTTTTTTATTTTAATAAAAAAATAAAAAAGTTTAAATAATTATAATAAAAATTTTATTTTTATTATATTAATTTTAATAATTTAAAATATTAATATATTTTAAATTTAATATATAAAATTTTTTTAATATTTAATTAATTT
>NW_025954086.1:0-4875 GCF_022497035.1 Daldinia vernicosa | reverse complement strand
TATATTTATAAAATTTTTAATATAATATTATAATATATAAAATAAAAATAATATTAATTATATAATATATTTATTATTATTTATATAATATTTACAATATATATTTAATTTTTTTTTAATATTTATTTTAATAATTTTATAAATATTATTTTAAATCTTATATAATTTACTTTAAAATTTAAGTGAAAAAATGCTAAAAATTACGGTTTAAAATATATGTGATTTAGCCCCGAATTTATTAAAATATTAAAGAAATAAGTATTTATATATATAAAATAACTTTTTTATTAACGTTTAACTTTAATTAATTAATGTTTAATTTTAATTAATTAACGTTTAACTTTAATTTATTAACGTTTAACTTTAATTAATTAACGTTTAACTTTAACTTATTAACGTTTAATTTTAATTAATTAACGTTTAACTTTAATTAATTAACATAAAATTAATATATAAAATTAATAAAATTAAATTAAACTTTATTTAAACTTTATTTATAACATATATTAAAATCTTTTAACATAAATCTTTAAATAAACTTAAAACATATTTAATAAAAAAATTTTAAATTATATATAAATTTATTTAAAATAACATTAATTACGTAATATGCCCATTGTTACGTACGCAGTAAATGGGGTACGTACTTATTACTTTTTCCCCCCTTTTTAACGTTTACTTTAATAACTTTACGAATCTTAGTTTAAATCTTATATAATTTATATTATAATTTAAATAAGAAAATCAGTAAAAACACGGTTTAGGTTGCACGTAATTCGGCCTCGAATTGGCTGAATTATTTAAATAATAAGCATTTATGTATATAAAGTGACTTTTTTATTAATACCTATTAGTTTATTTTAGCTTATTATATAAAAATAGCTATATTTTTACGAAATAAATCGGTAAAATTCCCGGCCTTTTTTTATAATATTAGCCATTTAATTATTTAAATAATAAAACTTCTTCGAATTTTATCGAGGTTAAATTTGTAAAGTTATTAAGGATGAAAGGTATGGAGATTATAAGGGATAAAGGCCATTAAAAGGAGCGTTAAAATAGCCATTATAATTAAAATTGATACTTTTAACCGCATCCGGCTCAATACTGGTCCAAATCACGTGCAACCTGGACCGTAATTTCCGTCATTTTCTTATTTAAATTATGGTATAATTTATATATGATTTGGACCAGGATCCGTAAAGTTATTTAAAAATAAATGCGAAAAGTAATTTTAAATTACCCGGGATTATACCCCGTATATTACGCACGTAACAATGGGTATACTACGTAATTAATGTTGCTTTTTATTTAATATTAATTATAAATTAATTAAAATAATTATTATTAATATACTTTTAATTTATTATTAAAAACATATTAATATATTTAATATAAAAGGTATATTTTAATTTATTTATATTTAATTATATTAATTATTTATATTAATTATTTATATAATATATTTAATTATATAATATAATATTTAAATATTATATTATTATTTTTATGTTAATTAAAAATTTTTAATAATATAAATTTTAATTAAATATATACGGTATTTTAAAAATTATTTATATATATATTTAATTTAATATAAATATAAACGTGTAAAAAAATATTATATAATTTTTTTTAAAAATAATAATAATAATAATTATTATTATTATTATTATTATTATTATTATTATTATTATTATTATTATTATTATTATTATTTATAATAAATTTAAAATTAAATGCATGTATTAATCCGTTAAAAACATTTTTTACGTTTAAACTTTTAAAAGTTATTATGTAAAATTAATAAAAAAATAATAAAAAAATAATAAAAAAACTAATAAATAATAAAATATTAATAAAATATTAAATATTTCCGATAAATTTTACCGTATAAACTTATAAGCACGTAAAAACGCTTACGCGAGTTTACGAGTATATACGTTTTTTTAAATTTTAAAAAAGTATTTTTACCGAATGTATTATTTAAAATAAAGTCCGGTTTTTATATTATATATATTTAAAAGTTATTATAAAAAATTAATAAAGTAATTAATAAAGTAATTATAAATAATTATATAAAAAATTAATAAAGAATTAATAAAAAATTAAATACATATAAACCATTAATAAAAAATTAATAAAAAATTAATAAAAGATTAATAAAAAATTAATAAAAGATTAATAAAAGATTAATAAAATATTATTAATAAATTTTATTAAAGTTTTAATTAAAGATTTTATTTAAAATTATAACGAGACTTATTTTAAATTTATTAAAAAGACTTTATTTAAAATTATTATTAAACTTTATTTAAAGTTATTAAATTTATTAAAAAAACCTTATTTAAGTTTATTATTAATAACTTTAAAATAAAAAATGCGTATTAATGGTTATTAAATTAAAAGTTATAAAATTAATTTCACGCGATTTTACAATTTTAAACACTTATAATATAATTATAATATATATAATAAAATTATTAATAATTATATTTATTTTACTTTAATTTATCATTTAATCGTACGTATCGATTATTTAATAATAAAGTATATAAATTAACGGACTTCGTGTTAATTTTATTAATTTAAATTAAAGTAATTTAAATATAATAAAAAAAAGTTTATTTAAAAAAATTAAAAAGTATAAAAACCGTGAACTTCGTCTTAAATTAATTTTATTATATACGTACGAAATTTTATATTATTTTATAATTTAATTTATATAAAGTTTAAAAAGTTTATTATTAATTAAAATATTATATATTTTATAATATTATGTTATAAAAAGATTAACGTAATAATATAAGATTTAATAAAATAAAAATTTAAATTATTTAATTTTTATTAATAAGTTTTTTATAAAATTAAACTATAAACTTAATATATTAAAATAATCTTTTAATAAATATAATTTATTAAAAGATTTATGTAAATTAAAAAAGTTAAAGTGTAATTAATCATTAATTATATATACGTATTAACGTAAGTTTAATATTTATATATTTATAACGTTAACGTTTAATTTACGTATTTTTAATAATAATAAATTTACGTTAATAACTTTTTATTAATTTTTTTATTATTATTTTTAAAATATAAAAATTATTACGGTTATATAAAACGTAGGTTTTTAAGTTATAATATATTATTTTTATTAAAAGTATAATTATTAAATTATAATTTTTATTAATAATTATATAATAAATAATTTATTAATAAGTAATTTTTATATATATTCTTTTAATATATATAATAATTGTTATTTATTTTTTAAATTCCTTTTAAAAACGTTTTTATATAATGTTAAACTTTTTTTTAATTTAAACGTATATTATATATTTTTAATATTTTATTAAATATCTTTTAAATGTTTTTTATAAAAACATTAAAATATTTAGTTTTATTATTTTATATATTATTTTTTTTAAATTTATGATTTAAGGATTTATTAATTATAAAAGATTTAACGAAAAGGTTTTTTTTAATGTTTTTTAATGTATAAAATAATATTTTAATTAATATAAAATATATATAATTAAAGTTTAATATACGACATATAAAATTAAAAGGTGGTTTATTTAATATTATTATAATTAATAATTATAATATTTAATAAAGAAATTTTAAATTATATATAAAATTATTTATTATTAATTATAATATAATTAAAGTTTTTAAATCTTTTATTATTAAAAACTTTATATATAATATTTATAATTATTTTCATTTAAATAATAATTATATTAATAAAAAATAATATTTTAAATATATTAAATTTATATATTATATTAAATAAAAATATAATAAAATATATTTATTACATTTTAATATATTATATTTAAATTATAAATAATTAATAATATAATTTATTTTAATTAAATTTTTATAAATAAAATATAAAGCTTTTTTTTTTTTAAATTAACGAATAAATATTTAAATAAAAGTGTAATTATTTAATTATTTTTATCGAAAATATTACCGATAATTATAAATATTTTTATTTTTAAATTTTAAGTTTAAAAATTATTTTTAAAACGTATTATTATTATCATAAAATTGTAAAATAAAGTTTAATAATATTTATTATATAATTTTTTTAATATTAAAAATTAAATCGTATATATAAATAAAAGCGAAAAAGTTTTAAATAACTTTATAATAAATATAATAAAAATGGTTTTAATAAAACTTAAATTTTTAAAATTAATTTTTTAAAACTTAATTAATGGCTTTAATTGTTCATTTATAATTAATTTTATTAATAATTATTTTATAAATATCATTTATTTTAAAAAATTAAATAAATCTTTTAAAATAAAAAAATTAAATAATAATAAATTTATTATTATAATAATTATAAATACATTTTTTTAAAATAAAAGAATTAACCGTTTTAATAAAAGTAATAATATTAATTATTAAATTTTTATATAATTTATATAAAAGATTTATAATAAAGTAATAATTTAAAAAAAAGTTAAATAATAATATAAAATAAATACGGTAATAATAAATTTATTAACATTATTTATAATTCCGTAAATATATGCGTAAATAAATAACAAGAGGCAACCCCATTAGCTTGTACAATAGCCTTGAGTTTACGAACAAAGCCAGGCTGCTAAGCTAGGTTAACTAATTGATTTAATTGGTTGAATCCCTAATGTGGCCGCCTTGCCTCGCCGCGCTGGGGGTCACGGGCGCTCGGCACGTGCGAAGCACGTGCCTCGCACCCGTGACCCCCGCGCGGCTCGGCGGGCGGCCACCCAAGCCATACAACAAGCCCCCTAGCCACACACAACCCCCCCTAGCCACACACAACCCCCCCTAGCCACACACAACCCCCCCTAGCCACACACAACCCCCCCTAGC
>NW_025954085.1:0-4957 GCF_022497035.1 Daldinia vernicosa | reverse complement strand
TAATATATTAATTTAAAATTATAATTAAATTTTAATAATTTTAAATATATAAAAGTTATATTAAATTAAATAATTATTATAATATATAAAATAAAACTTATTTTATATTAATAATAATAAATAAATTTTTTTAAAGTTTTTTTATTATATAATAATAGTTTATTTTTTATTATAAAAATAATAAACTTTTTAATTAAATTTTTTATAAAATTAATTATTTTATTAAAATACGAAAATTAATTTAATTAAAGTAACACTAGTTGCGCAGTGTGCTTATTACTAGGTGCGCAATATGCGGGGTTACGTATCGGGTAGCTTTAAACCGCTTCCCGCAGTAAATTATTAATAGCTTTACGGATTCTGGTCTAAATCATATATATATTATACCAAAATTTAAATAAGAAAATGATAAAAATTACGGTCCAGGGTGCACGTGATTCGGACCAATACTCGTCCCGATGCGGCTGAAAGTATGAATTTTAACTATAATGGCTTTTTTTAACGGTCTTTATCCCTTGTAATCCCTCCACCTTTCATCCTTAATAACCTTACCAATATAGCTCGAATAAATCTCGAAAAAGTCTTATTACTAATATAACTAAATAGGAAATACTATAAAAAAGTCTCCGGATTTTTAACGATTTATTTCGTAAAGATATAGGTGTTTATATATAATAGGCTAAAATAAACTAGTAAATACTAGTAAGAAAGTCACTATGTATACACAAATGCTTATTATTTAAATATCTTGGCCGATTCTGGGCCGAATCACGTGCACCTTGGACCGTAATTTTTGTCATTTTCTCATTTAAATTTTGGTATAATTTATACATGATTTAGACCAGAATCCGTAAAGTTTTTAAGGTAAACGTTAAATGGGTGGGAAAAAGTAGCGGGTACGTACCCCTTTTACTGCGCACCCAGCAATGGGCATACTACGCAATTAATGTTACTCTTTAATTATATTAACCGTTTTTTTTATTTTTAAATTATTTTAATATTAAAAAACTATTAAAAATTATTTCTTTTATTAACTTATAATTTTATTTAAAATTATTAACTACTTTTTTAATTTATTAACGTTTAAAAATAAAAAAATAAATTATAATATTATTTATATAAATAAAAAATAATATATTTTTTTATATAAATATATATAATTTATATAATATTAAAATAAATTTTAATTTATTAAAATTTTAAATTAATTTTTTTTATTATAAAAAAAAGAATTTTTATAATTTATATAAAACTTTAAATAATAATAATATTTTTCTTTTTTTTTAATATTTTAAAAATAAACGTATAAATAAATTTTTTTAAATTTAATGTTTATAAAAACGTTTATAACGTTATATTAAATTAATTTAAAATTAAATTTAATTATAATAATTATTAACGTTTAAAATAATTTTTCGGTTAAAATAATTATATATATAATTTTTAAATTAAAGGTTTATTAATTTTTTTATATTATTAATTTTATTTTATATTTTTAAACATAATTATATTTATTAATTTTATAAATATATATTTATATATAATTTAATATTTATTAATTTTTATAATAAAAATTATATTTTAAAAATTTTTTTTATATATTTATTTAATAATAATTTTTTTTATATATTCTTTTAATTTTTTTTAATATTTTTTAAAACAATATCTTTAAATATTATAAAGTTTTTTAAAAACCTTAAATAAGAATTTCTTATATATTATTTAAGGTTTACTTTAATTTATTTTTAATTATAATTTTCTTTTAATTTTAATTTTAAGTTTTAATAAAGTTATTTATAAAAAAATCGTATTCTTTTTATTTTATTAATTATTTATTTTTTAAAAATATCTTTTTTATTTTTTAACCGATTAATGTAAAAAATAATTTATTAAATTTAAAAAATAAATTAATCTTTTATATTTAATAATAAAATATTAAAAATGTTTAATGTTTTAATATATATTATAATTGTAAAAAAAATTATTAAAAAAAAAAGTTTAAAATAAATATTATAATAAATTTAATTATAAGTAACATTAATTTAATAATAAAAAAGCCTTTATTTAAATAATAATTATATTTAAATATAAGGTATATTAAAAATACGTACTTTATTATATAATTTTATTAATATTTTTTTATATTATATATATATTTATTTTTATTATATTTATTTTATTTTTTAAAGTTATTTTAACTTGTTTTTTTAATTAAAAAAATTTTTTTTTAATTAATATTAAAACTATTATTATGTCGATTTTAATTTTTTTATTATAAAAACTATTTTAAATCTTTTTTTTAAAGGTTTTAAAAAAGGTTTTTTAATAAAAATAATGGAAAAGTTATAAAAATCTTTTTAAATACACATTAAAAAGTATAATTACGATATTATTTAATAAAATGTTAATAATTATAAAAATGGTTATTTAATATATTATTTAATTAAATATAATTAAAAAGTAAAAAAAACATTAAAAGTTTAAAATTATACGCGAGTTATTTATTCGAAAAAAATCGGTTATATTTAATAAAATTATATAAAATATACTTATATTATTAACGGTTAAGTTTTTTATTTATTAAATATCTTAAATATTTATATAAATTATATTATTAATAAAATATTATATAATAATTTATTTTATTAATAACTTATTAATTAATATTAATTTTATATTAAAAATTTATATATTATTAAAACTTAAATAATTTAAATTATAAACTTTTTTAAAATTACTTTTTTTAATATTATAATTATAATAAAAAATATTTAAAATTATTTTATTAAAATTTATTTTAATAATTTAAATAATTTTATATTTATTTAAACTTTTATAAAAAAAACTTTAAAATATAAGTAAAAATAAAAATAATTTAATCCCATTTCGTTTTAAATAAAAAAATAATAATTATAAACGCTTAAAAACCGCGTTTTAAACTTATTTAAAATATTTATAATTATTTAAAAAATTTTATAACGTAGTTAATTTCGATTATATATATAAAATTAATTGTTTTTAAATATTATTTATAAATATTATAATAATAATTAATATTAATTTTATATTTAACGTTATTTTTATAATAATATTTAATAAATCACGAAAATCTTTTATTTAAATAATAAAAAACTTTCGCTTTTTTTTAATAAATTAAAAATTAATTTTTTAAATTATATTATATTAAATTTTTAAAAAAGATTTAAAACCGCCATTAACTTAACATTCTTTAATTTTTAACAATTAATTTATATTTTTTACATTAATAAAAACGTTATATTTTAAAAGAAAAAATGGTAATTAATATTAAATAATAATAATAAAATTAATAAATTTATTATTATAATAATTAATAATTAAAATCTTTAACTTAATATTAATAATACACTTTTAAATATAAAAAAAGATATTATTTTAAATTAAAAAAATTATATATAATTTTATTAATTTAATAATTAAATATATAAAAACTTTAATTTTTATAACTTATTATTTTTTTAAATTTTTTATATTTATTATAACTTTTTATTATTATAATTTTTTATAATTTATTTATATATTAAAGTTAATTTTAAAACTATTTAAAACCGTATAAAAAATAAATTTAATAAAAATTAATAATTAATAATATTTTATATTTAAATTAAATATCTTTTTTATTACATTTAATAAATAAATTATTATATTTTTTATTATAAAACTTTTAATATAAAAACTACATTTTTTATTAAATTAAATAATAATAATATTAAACGTTTATTTAAATTAATAAAGAAAATTAATTTTATAAAGTTTTATAATGTACTTTAATATATAATATGTCATTAATTAACTTAATATATTAAAACAATAATTTAAAAAAAAGTTAAAATTAAATAATAACTTTTAAAAATTAAATAAATAAATAATATACCGTTAATTTATATAAAAAAAACCTTTAATTTAATATTATTTTATTATTAAAAAACTTATTTATATTTATTAAAATTAAATAATTTAATCTTTTTTCGTTTACCTTTTTATAATTATTTTATTATTATAAAATTTACATTTAAATTAAATTAATTAATAAAAATTTTAAAATTAAAAATATTTTTTATTAAATAATAAACCTTTTTTATTATATAAAAATTAATTTAATTAATAATTAATTTATAATTAATAATATAATTAATTATTAATAAAATTTTAAACTATATTAATTTCTTTATTAAAAATATATAATTTTTATATTATAATGTTTTATAATTAATTTATAAATATTTTAAAAAACTTATTAAAAACTTTTAATTTTAATAACTTATAAATATATTAATAATAAAAAATAATTTTTAATATTATTTATTAATTATTACGTTAAAATCTTTTATAATAAAAAATTATTAAAAATATTAATATTAATAAAAATAATTAAAAAAAAAGATATATAAAAAGTAATAAATTAAATATAAAAATAGTTATTAATAAAATATAATAAAAAATAACCATGTAAAAAACTTTAATTTAATAATATAATTTAAATATAATTAAAACGGTTATAAAATAAACTTTATAAATTAAAGTTTTAAATTAAATTTTAAATTAAACTTTAAATTAAAGCATAAAATATATAAGTTAATTTAATTAAAAAAATTAATCTTTATTTTATAAAAGAATTTAAAATAATTTATCGTTTAAATTTAAAATTGTAAAAAAAAAATATTTTACATCGGGATAAATTTAATAACTTATTTAAAAATCGTTTAATTATAATAAATAAAATAATAAAATTTAAAAAAGTTAAATAATAATAATAACGTAAAAAAAATTAATAAAAACATATTTAATATTAATATAATAAATTTTAATTAAAAAATTTAAAAATAAAATCTTTTTAAATTATTTTTAATTTAATATATATATATATAATTAATTTAAAATAATTAAATATAAAATATATATATTTACGCGTAAATTA
>NW_025954084.1:0-4996 GCF_022497035.1 Daldinia vernicosa | reverse complement strand
ATTAATATATTTTTATTTTATTATTAAAATTTATTAATATATTTAATATATTAAAATATATTTTATTTATTTTTAATTTTTATTACATTAATTATAATATTAATTAATATTAATTATTTTATATTTTTTAATTTAATAATTTAATATATAATATTTATATTATTAATTTTATTTTAATTATAATTTTTTAATAATATAAATTTTAAATAAATATATATAATATTTATAATATTATTTAAATATTTATATAATAAAATTTAATTTATTTTAAATAATTTTAAATTAAAGTTTTTAATATAATTTAAAAAAATGTATTTTTTTAATTACACCATTTTTTTAATTAATTATAACTTATATAATTTTTTTAAAAATATATTAAAACTTTAATTTAAAGTTATTATAAATAACCGTTTAATAAAAAATTAATTTATTATATAAAAACATTATTAAAAATAATTACGTTAACGCATTTATATTATAAATAATAATTAATTAAACAATTATATTAATTTTTTTATTAAATTTATCGATTAAATTTACGCGTTTTAAGCTTTTTAAAAGTGTTAAAAATAGTTATAACGGTCGTAACGCGTTAACCGTAATTATTATAATAACGGTCGTAACACGCGTTATAATAAACGTTAAGGTTTAACATATAAAAATATATTACCGTATAAGTATAAAAAAAAAACGGGAAGGTTTAAATAATAATTATTAACTTTTATAACATTTTACACTCGGTTATAAACGTTATTATTAATATTAAAAATAACCGTAACACCGGTCGTAACGTATTAACCGTAACGCGTTAACCGTAATAACGGTAATTATAATAATAATAATTATAAAAGATAAAAAAACTTAAAAAATAATATTATTAAAATAAAATAAAATTAAAATAAAAGGTATTTTATTTTTATACGCGTAATATTAATTAATTATAATGTTAATTATTATTAATTATATTATTAATTTTAATATTAATTTTAATATTAATTTTAATGTTTTATATTTAATGAATTTTAACGTTAAAGTTTTATATATAATAATGTAAAATTATATAAATATATAAAAAAAATGAAAAAATAAAAAAAATAAAATATTAACTTTAAATCATAAAAATAAAAAGCATTTTATACGTTATTATTATATAATAAATTATTGTAAATTTAATATTTAATTTTTTATTATTAAATTTTTATATTTAATAAAATGCGGTTTTATAATAATTTTAAACTTTAATTTAAAAAATGTTTTACTTTTTATTTATAAATATAAACATATAAATTAAAGGTTTTATAACGTTTATAAAAAAAAAAAAAAAAAGTAACTTTTTAAATTAAGTTTAAAATTATTTAAAATAAAATTTAACGTGGCGCGCGACCGCGTAAAAAAGTATTACGTAATTTTTTATAAAACTTTATTTAATATATTAATTATTATATTATATATAATTTAAAAAGTTAATAAATAAAATATATATTATTAAAATTATTTTAATTAAAGTAATTTAATAATATATATATTAATTTAATATAAGTTTTAAATATAAAATTATTTAAATATAAATAATTATAATAATTATTTTTAAAAAAATTATATAATACTTTTTTATATAATTATATTAATATTAAATTAATTATATATTTAAATAATTTTTAAAATATAATATATATTTAATTAAAATTTATATTATTAAAAAACTTTAATTAAAATAAAATTAATAATAAAAGTTTTATTAATTATATTATTAAATTAAAAAAATTATAATAATTAATATATTAAAATATATTAAAATATAATATAATTAATTTAATTAAAAATAATTAATAAAAATATATTTATTATATTAAATATATTAATAAATTTTTAATAATAAAATAAAAATATATTAATAATAATTATTTTTTATAATTATATTATTAATATATTATATTTATAATTATTATTAAATTTAATTATATATTATATAATTATTTATAATATTAATATATATATTTAATTTTATATAATTTTAAAATAATTATTATATTATAATAATATAAATATTATTTAATTATATATTTAAAATATAATATATTAATTAAATTTAATATA
Organism: Daldinia vernicosa; assembly: GCF_022497035.1. Classification (NCBI taxonomy): domain Eukaryota; kingdom Fungi; phylum Ascomycota; class Sordariomycetes; order Xylariales; family Hypoxylaceae; genus Daldinia; species Daldinia vernicosa. Next base: position 2,899 of record NW_025954084.1, on the reverse strand, counting down.
TAATTATAATAATATTTTTATAAATAATTAATAAATAAATATTTAAAATTTTATTATTTATATTACCATATTTTATTATTAAAGGTTTATTTATATTATTATACATTAAAATACTTATTTTAATGTACGTTAAATTATAATTCGTTAAAACGCGGGGGTTACGCCCGTTTAAGTTATAAAACGCATGGCTTATATATTTATATTTATAAATTATAAATAAGTTTTTTAATAAATTATGGTTTAAAGTTAACTTAAGCCCGTATTTACGTTATAATAAGATTTTAATAATAAATTTAAGCATTATATTTATAAAGATTTTAATATAATATTATAACGTATAAAATAACTTTAATTTAAATAACTTAAGGTTAATAATATATTATATTTATTTATTTAAATTTTTTATATATTTATACGACGTTACATTATTATATTATAATTTTAAACGTTAAAATTATTTTACGATAAATAATATCATTAATTATTATTACCATTATAACCATTAATAATACAATTAATAACACGTATAAATAAAATAAAACGCGTTATATTTTATTTAATATAATAACTTTAACTTTCCCGTTTTTTTTATATACTTATACGGCATTACGTTATAATATTATAAGTTTTAACGTATAAAAGTGTTACACCGATATTTACATTTATAATAACATTTATAACAACGGTTATAACTACGTATAAAATAATTTATTTTATATTTAAAAGTAATAATATTATTATTTAAACTTTCCCGTTTTTTTTATACCCGTATAATCTTATCGTATATTACGGTTAATGCGTTATAACCGGTATTATAATCGAAATTACGACCGTTATTATAATTACCGTTATAACCGGTGTTACGACCGATGTTATAATTATTTTTAACGTTTTAAAAGATTTAAAATACGTGGGCTTTAATAATAAAGTTAATATAAGTGTATAATTAATAATTACTTACTATAAAAACGCATTAACGTTATTATTTTTAATAATCTTATTAATTAATTAATTAATTAATTAAATGATGTTTTCCCCCGCAAGCTGATTTTTTAAAAGGCACGTATCCAAGATAACCTCAAACCAAAGATTCGAAAATGGTTTAAGGAGGTTGTACAGGTTGTGATTGGCTGGGGAGGTGGTGTGGCTATGGAAGTACATCCCCCCGAACCAATTTTCGAATCTCGGTTTAAGGTCACCTGAGATAACGAAATACATCCCCATCCCGTATACAATTACAAGGTCAATTGCCCACACAACCCCTTTAATCTAACGATGCAACATATATGCTTTATATCATTAGAATCGCCTCAATTAGATCTTTTAAATGATATATCTCTCAACTGAATGCATGCGTTGCTTCGAAAGTTATTCGAATGTATAGTCAATTCAACGAGGCAATTCAACGTGGCGCGCGACCGCAAAAGAGCCCGAAAGTGTATCACGTGGTCTCACCAAGAGCGACTACCACAACGACTTATTCTCGAATAACTTTACACCTAGAGCCTGCACCGGATTGATATATATATCATTAAGGAGCTCTAATTGAGGCGAAACTTGCGATATAGATCTTATATGTTGCATCGTTGAATTGAATACGATATATCGGTCGATGTTGTGGGTGTAATTGAAAATTGAATGAGGCTCTGCTGGAGGCTCTTTTGCGGTCGCGCGCAACGTTGAATTGACAATACATTCGAATCACTTTCGAAGCAACGCATGCATTGAATTGAGACATTTATCATTCGAAAGCTCTAATTGAGGCGATTCTAATGATATAAAACATATATGTTGCATTGTTAGATTGATGAAGTTATCGTGGTTGTTGAAATGTTGTGGTGTAATTAAATGAGGCTTGTTGTGGGTGTGGGATGTACGTATGTATGTACCTTTTGTATTGGTAGTACAAATAAGCCCCCGATAGTAAGATATGGTAGTACAAATAGCAAAACTTAATATTTATATTTAAATAAAAGATTTATTAAAATAAAATTATTTTTATATATTAATATAATAATTAATAAAAAATTTATAAATTTATAAATAATTTTAAAATTAATATTTTTATTTATTAATTATAAAATATTAAATATTATTAAAAAATAATATTATATATATTTTTTATATTAATTAAAAAATTTATAATAATATATAAATATATTTATTATTTTATAATTTTTATTTTATATTTTTTAATATTTAAATAAAATATTAAATAATTATTTTTAAATTTTATTATTTATTTATTAAAAATATTTTTTATATTAAAACTTTTAAAAATTATTATATAAAATTAATAAAAAAATAATAAAAAATTAATAAAAAATTAATAAAAAATTAATAAATAATTTATTAATAAATAATAAAAAAATTAATAAAAGATTAAATATTTTTAATAAATTTTTATATACGAGTTTATAAATACGTAAAAATGTTTACGTAAGTTTATAAATATATATATTTTTTTAAATTTTATTATTATATTTTATTATTAAAGGTTTATTTATATTATTAATATAAAATATATATATATATATATATATTTTATAATAAATTTTATTTAATAAATTTTATTATTTATATTATTATATTTTATTATTAAAGATTTATTTATATTATTAATATAAAAAATATATATATATATATATTTTATTTATATTTTATAAATAATATTTTAATTATAATAATTTTATTAATTTTATAATGTAATATATAATATTTATATTATTAAAATTAATTTAATTAAAATTTTTAAATAATATAAATTTTAAAATAAAATTTTTTTATTTATATTATTATAAATTTTTATTAAAAATTTATTTATATTATTATATATTTAAATATATTTTATTTATTTTTAATAAATAATTTTTTAATTATAATAATTTAATAAATTTAA
>NW_025954083.1:0-5002 GCF_022497035.1 Daldinia vernicosa | reverse complement strand
AAAATATATATTTTTTTAAATTATTATTATTAAAATAATAAATAATAAATATATTTTTATAATATATTATTTATTTTTTAAAAATATTAAACGTTTTAAAATTATAAATAAAAATTTTATTTTTATAAATTATTTATACACTATCCATTTTCCTTAATAATTATTTAAATAAATATTAATATAAAAGTTTATTTTTAAAAAATATTTATATAAATTTATATATAAATTAATTTATATATTATACTTTATTAATATAATAAATAAATATTAATTTTATATTATTATAAATATATTAATAATTATAAAATTATAAATATTAAATTAAATATAATATTAATATTATATAAAATAAAAAAAAATTATAATATAATTTATAAAATAATTATTATTTATAAAATAATTTTATATAATAAAATAATTTTATATAATAAAATAATCTTATATAATAAAATAATTTTATATAATAAAATATTTTATTTATATAAAATAATTTAATTTAAATTAAAATATAATTATATATAAAATTATTATATATAAATTAAAACTATTTTATAAATTTATATAATTTTATTATAATAATTAATTATTTAAATTATTAATAATTATATTAATAAAATTTAAAATCATAAAAATTTTAAATTATTTAATTTATTTTATAATTTTTAAAAAAAAATCGTAAAAACATTAAATTTAAATTTAATTAATTTAATTATTTATTTTATATAATAATAATAAAACTTTTTAAAATTTAAAAAAACGCATGTACTCGTAAACTCGCGTAAACGTTTTCACGTGCTTATAAACTCGCACGTGAAAATCCGTCGAAAATAGTAAATTTTTTATCAATTTTCTTATTATTTATTAATAAATTACTTATTAATTATTTATTATTTCTTTATTATTTCTTTATTATTTCTTTATTATTTCTTTATTATTTCTTTATTATTTCTTTATTAATTTTATATAATAATTTTTAAAAGTTTTAACGTAAAAAGTATTTTTAATAAATAATTTATTTCATAAAAATATATTTATTTTTATATAATAAATTAAAATAAATTAATAAATATTAATAAAAAAAGTTATTTTATATATATAAATATTTATTTTTTAATATTTTAATGAATTTTAAAGAAATTTACATGTAATTTAAATTATAATTTTATTTTTCTTTTTATTTATATTATAATATAAATTATATAAAAATTAAATTAAAATTTATAAAATATTAAAATAAATATATTATATAATTAATATTATAACGTTTTATATAACGTTTTATTTAATTTAATTTAATTTAATTTAATTATAATATAATATTTATATATTTTATTATATTATTTTTATTTAATTATATATATAAATAAAAATAATTTATTTAAATTTAATAAAAAATATAATTTTAATATAAAATTAAATATATTTAAAGAGCAACATTAGTCGTGTAGTATGCCCATTACTACCCGTGCAGTATTCGCGGTACGTACCCGGTTTTTTCCCACCCCTTTTTAACGTTTACCTTAATAACTTTACGAATACTGGTGCGATTCTTTTCGAAAAAGCATAATTAATTGTATAAGGAAATCAGCAAAAATACGGTCCCGGTTGCACGTGATTTGGCCCAGGATTGGTAGAGATATTCAAAAAGGGGGTAATTATATATATAAAGTGACATTTTTATTAGTTTTTACTAGCGTATTTCTTAAATATAGCCATATCTTTACCAAATAAATCGGGAAAAGTCTGGAATTTGTTTCATGATTTTAAGCACTTAGTTATCTAAATATTAAGAGTTTTTCGAAATTTATCCGGGCTATATTCGTAAGGTTATTAAGGATAGAAGGTGTTGAGATTACAGGGGATAAAAGCCACTAAAAAAAGCGCTGGAACAGCCACTATAGTTAAAATGCATACTTTTAGCCGCATCCGGGTCAATATTGGTCCGGATCACGTGCACCCTGGATTGAAATTTTCGTCATTTTCTTATCTAAATTATAGTATAAATTATAAAAAGATTGGATAAAAATTCGTAAAGTTATTAAAGGTTAAATGCGAAAGGAGATTTTAAGTTACCCGGTACGTACCCCGTTTTACTGCACGGGTAGCAATGGGCATACTGCACAACTAGTGTTACTCTATTTAAAATTATATTATATAAAATTTTAAAAAAGTTAAATAAAATTAATAAATTTAATAATATAATTATAAATAATATAAATAATATTTATAAAATAATAAATATTATATATTTATTTATTTATTATTTTATTAATTATTTTATTAATTTTTTATAATAACTTTTTTAATTAATTTAATATAAAAATTAAATTTTATTTTAAATAATATTTATTATTTATATATTTATATAATAAATAATATTTATTTAATATAAATTATATTAATGAATTTCTTTATTTACATTATTAAAAATCTTTATTAAAAGTTTATTTACATTATTATATATTATAATATATTTCATTTATTTTTAACGTTTTAATTATAATTATTATAATTTTATTAATATAATAATATAATTTATAAGATTTATATTATTAAAATTGTTTTAATTTAAATTTTTAAATAATATATATTTTAAATAAATATATACGTTATTTTAAAAATTATTTAAATATATAGTTAATTTAATATAATTAATTTAATGTTACGTGCAATTATAAAAAAACCTTTTTTTAAGCCTTTTTTTAAGTTTTATATACTTATAATATTAATTAAAATATTATTTTTAATTTAATAATGTAATGTATAAAATATATATCGTAAGTCTTATTTTAATTAAGGTTTTTTAATAATATATAAATTAATTTAATGTAAGCTTTAAATGTAAAATTATTTAAATATAAATAATAATTATTTTAAAAAAAACCACGTAATACACTTTTAAGGGTCTTTTACGGTTACACGTTACATTAAATTAACTATATTTTTAAATATTATTCCGAATATTACATACATTAATTTAAAACCGATATCATTTAAAAATTTTAATTAAAGTAATTTTAATAATGTAAATCTTATATATTAAATCGTAAAAAAGATAAAATTATAAAGGTTTAAATATTAAAATTAAAATGTTAAAATTAAATTAAAAATGGGTAAAATTATATGTATATATATATATACCTTTTATATTAATAATGCGTATAAAATCTTAATAAAGATTTTTAATAATGTAAATAAAAAAACTTATATTAATTATTTAATATTATTTTTAATTAATATTTATATTAATATAATTTTTAAAATAAAAAGAATATAATAATATTAAATTTATATAAATAAAATATATTATAAAAATAATATTAATAAAACGTTTTTTTATTTACATTATTAAAAATTTTTATCGGAAGTTTATTTACATTATTATATATTTAAATATATTTTATTTATTTTTAATTTTAACATTTTAATAATTATAATTTTATTAATTTAATAATATAATATATATAATTTATATTATTAAAATTGTTTTAATTAAAGTTTTTAAATAATATAAGTTTAAAATAAATATATGTAATATTTGAAATATTATTTAATTTTAATATATATATAACCGCGAAAAAGTATCATGTAATTAAATAAAACTCGGTAAAAGGTTTTTTTACGATTACGCGTAAAGTTAATTTAATTATATTTTTAAATAACATTTTAAATATAATATATATTTATTTAAAAGTTATATCATTTAAAAATTTTAATTAAAGTAATTTTAATAATATAAATTATATATATTATATTATTAAATTAATAAAATTATAATTATTAAAATGTTAAAGTTAAATTAAAAATAGGTATAATTATACGTATATATATATATGTACTTTTTATATTAATAATACAAATAAAAATGTAATAAAGATTTATAATGTAAATAAAAAAACTTTTAATAAATAATAAATTTTTAAATTAAATAAATATTTTAAAAATTTAAATTATATAAAAGGTTTTAAATAAAAAATTTAATAATATTTAATATATTAAATAATTATAAAATATTATAATATAAAATAACATTAATTACGTAATATGCTTATTATTACGTGCGTAATAAAACGGGATATATACCCGGCTTTTTTTTTACTTTTTTTATATTTAATTTAATAATTTTACGGATATTACTTTAATTTTTTTAAAAAATATAATTAATTATATAAAAAGATTAATAAAATTATAATTTAAGGTGCACGTGATTTAGTTTTAAATTAACTAAGATATTAAAGAAGTAAGTATTTATGTATATAAAATAACTTTTTTATAAATATTTATTAATTTATTTTAATATATTATATAAAAATAATTATATTTTTACGAAATAAATAAGTAAAAGTACGAGGATTTTTTTATAATATTAAATATTTAATTATATAAATAATAAGATTTTTTCGAAATTTATCCAAGTTATATTAATAAAGTTATTAAAGTTAAAAAGTGTTAAAATTATAAAGGATAAAAGCCATTAAAAAAAGCTTTAAAATAATTATTATAATTAAAATTTATACTTTTAATTACATCTCGGTTAATTTTAGTTTTAATCACGGGCGGTTAGATTTATAATTTTATTACTTCTTTTATTTAAATCACGGTATAAATTATATAAGATTCGCGTTAAAATCCGTAAAGTTATTAAAGTAAACGTTAAAAAAAATACGAAAAACGATTTAAAATTACCCGGGATTATATCCCGTATATTATACATTTAATAAATAATATATTACGTAATTAATGTTATTTAAAATATAATATAAAATTATATATAAATATATTAAAAAATATTTTAATTAAAAAAATTAATAAAATTATTTATAAATAATATAATTTAATTAAAATAATTAATTATTTATATAAATAAAATATTTTTAAAATAAATTTTCATAATTTTTTAATCTTTGATTATAATTATTTAAAAATATTATAATTTATTAATTAAATTTTAATTTTATATTTATTTTTTAAATTACTTAAACGGTTTAATATTATTTAAAAT
>NW_025954082.1:0-5006 GCF_022497035.1 Daldinia vernicosa | reverse complement strand
ATAAATTTTATTTAATAATATTAATTATTAAATTTTTTATATAATATTAAAATAATTTAATTAATTTTATAAAAGATTTATTAAATATATATTAAGATATAATTAATTAATTAAAAGTTAAATTTATTTATAACGTAAATTTTACGTATAATATATTTTTTCCTTTTTTAATCCCTTTTTCTTCTTTTTTCCTCTATATATATTTAATGCGTATAAATAACATAATTAATAATTTTTATATTTATATTTACGATTTAAATAAATAATAAAAATTATAAATAATTATTAAAAATATAAAAATTAATTAACTTTTTATATTTAAGAAATAAATAATAATAAAAAAAAAAAAAAAAATCGTAAGTTTAATTAAAATATATTTATTAAACGTTATAAAAATAATTTTAAAAACATTAATTTAATAATTAACTTTTTTAATTTAAATAATATTTTTAACGGTATTAAAAATACCAATTATTAAATTAAAATTAATTAAAAAATTATTAATAAATATAACGTAAATGTTAATATATATAAATAAATATAATTTTAAATTATTAATATTGTATAATATAACCTTATTTTAATTTAAACCGATATTATTAATTAAAATATAAATTATAAATTTTTTAAAGTTATTAATATATTTAACGTTATATATATTAACGCGTTAATTAATAATAAAAATGCGTAAAATATTATCGAAATTTACTACTTATTTCTTAAGTAATTAAATTATATTAATAACAACTGTTAAACAATTCTTAATATTTATAAATAATATAATATTATTATAACTTTTTTAAAACGAAGTAAAAATTAATTTAATTATTTTTTTTTTAACATATTATAAATTTAAAGCGGATAATTTTATTAAATAATAAATAAACGTTTTTATTTAAAATTTTAAACTTATTAATTAGTTTATATTTATTATAAAGAAATTTAACCGTAATAGTAAAAAGTTAATAAAAATTGTTAAAAAAAATAAAATTTATTTTTTTTATAATATTATTTAAGTTAAGTTTAACTTATAAAAGGCGGCCGTTAATATAATTAAATTATTAAAAATTAATTATAAATTTTTTATTAACGAAGAAATATTATTTAATATAAAAATTACGCTATAATTTAAATATATAAATACCGTTTAAAAAATTAAAAATACTTTTTATAAATAAGTAAAATAAAAAATATATTATCCAACTTATAATATTATTTACCGTAATCTTTATTAAAACGTATTTTAAAATAAAATAAAAAATATTTTTATCCCGGACTATCCGCATTTTATAAATTAAATTTAATTTAAGAAAGTTTTAATATTAATTTTTATTAAAAAATATAAATTAAAAAAAAAAAAAAAAAAATTTTTTAATAAATAATATACCTAATTTAATAAGTTATTAAATAAACTTTTATAACTTCTTTTAATTATATTATAATCAATTATTCCTTTTTTATTTTAATTAATATATTACTATTATTATTTTTAAAATTTATTATTACGCATTATTACTTTTTTAAAATATTTAAGAAATATTTTACATTTTTTACAATTAAATATAATAAATAAAAACTCTTTAAAAATATATTAAGAATAAGTAAAAAATACCCCCCACCATTAATATTATTATTAAACCTTTATAATTTTTTTTTAATTTATTATAATTAATCTTTTTTTATTTTAATATAATATTTTAATCGTTTTAAAAGTTTACTTTTTATATTAAATAATTTTTATAAAAATTAACTATTACCCTTTTTTTAATAACTCTTTCTTATTAATAAATTAATTTTATTATTAAAATAATATATAAATTAAATATAACTTTAAAATAAATAAATTCGTTACGTTTATTATATTTTCAACTTAAATTAAATAATATAATAAAAATAATAAATATAATTATTATTAAAACTTTATAAAAATATATAAATATATTAATTACTTATATTCTTCTTTTTTTTATAATTGCTTTTAATTTATTTACCTTTATTTTAAATTACTTTATTTTATATATTTTTTTAATTTTTATATATTTAATATTTTAATTTATTATTTTTTAATTATTTTATTAAAAAATATTTATAAAAATAAATTTTATTTTTATAAATATTAAATAAATCCTTTATTTCTACTATTTTTAACTTTTATAAAATAACTATTTAATTTTTTTAAATTATACTTAAATATATTTAATATATCTTTTTTTTATTATTAACTAATAAAATTATAATATTTATTAAAAATTTATTTATTATAAATATATTTATTACATTTAAATTAATATTTTAACCATAATAATAAATTATTTTTATTATTATTTAATAAATTCCTTATACTTATTATTTTTAACTTTTATAAAATAAATATTTTATTTTTTTAAATTATATATATTTATTTTAAATATATTTAACATATTTTTTTATTATTAAATAATATTAAAATAATATTTATTTTTTATTATTTATTTTATATATTTTTATTATTTTTATTTTTATTTTATAATCTTATTTATAAATTATATTAAAAGATTTTAATTATTTATTTTTTAAAATTTAATAAATTTTTTTTTTATTACTTTATCTTTTATACCTTTTTTTTATACACGTTAAATTAAAATAAAAAGTAACTTACTTAATATAATATATTCGTATTTAATAATTTATTATCTTTATTTAATAAATAAATTTTAATATTTTTAAACCGGTTTATTTTATTTATTTATATTATTTTTATTTTATTTATATTATATCTATTTTATTTTTAATTTAATTATATTTAATTATATAACTTTTATTATATTTATTATTTATATTAATTTTATATTATTTTTTTCTTTAATTTAATATTTAAATATTTTATTTTATTTTTTTATTATAATATTAATATTAAAACAATTTTAATTTCATTTTAATAAATATTAAGTTTTTATAATAAGTTTTAAGGTTAATTATTATTTTTTATTAAAATAAAATTATAATTAATATTATTAAATATTTTAATAAAAGAAATTATTTAAAAATAATAAAAGTTATAATAAATAAAAATCCTTGTAATAAATAACAATTAACCCTTTAATATTTTATTTTTAATATAAATAAAATTAAACATTTAATAAAATTATTTTATTTATTAAAACCGATTTTTTAATATCTTACTTTTAATATAAAAAAAGTTAAATACTTAAAAAACCTTTTTCATTTATTTAAACTATTATAAAGTTTAATCTTAATTAATTTAAATAATAGTTTAATAGTTTTTTTTTTTTATCTTTTAACCGCTTTTTATAATTTTTATTAATACCTCGTTAACATTATTTTAAGAAATTAAATAATAATAATTTTAATTTATTACTTTTATTATTTTAACTAAGTTATATTTTCCCATTATACGTTTCGAATAAATATAAGATTTACCTTTTATTAAAATTTTAATTAATATATTTTAATAATATTATTATATAATTTATTAATTAATTTAATAAGATAATATATAAATAATTTATTTTTATTTTACGTAAAAATTTTAAATAAAAGGTAATAAAAAAACATTTTTTTTAATTTTATTTTAAAATTATGTTAAAAATATTATTAAAAAATTAATATAATTAATTATTTTTAATTTATAATATAATTGGAAAAATTAATTAATATAAATATTAAATAAATATAATTTTTTAATTAATTTTATAAGTAATTATAAAGAATAATAATAAGTTATTATTTTAAATATTTAATAACGGTATATTATATTTTAATTATATTAATATTTTAATTATTAAATATTTAAATAATATTTATAATATAAAATTAATTATTTATTTTATTAAATTTTTTAATATTAAAAATTATTATAATATTATAATATTTAATGTAAAAAATTAATATTAATTTTTTATAAATTTATAAGTTATTTATTATAAAATATATTTTAAATTAATTATTAATTAATTATAAAAATGGTTAATTAAAAGTAATTTATTTTTAAAAAATATTAATAAAAATTTTATTTATAATTATAATAAATTTATTACTATTATAAAATAAAATAATTTATAAATTTATAGTTTAATAATTATTAATTTTATTTAAATATTTATAAAGTAAAAATTAAATAATTAAGTTTTTATATATAATAAAATAATATTTAAATAATTAATAATATATTAATAATTAATATAATTTTATTATAAATTAAATTATTAATTAAATATTATTATATAATAATTATTTATTTTTTAAATAATTTATTATAAATATTTTTAAAATTATTAATAAATAAAAATTTTGTTATTATTAAAGAATTTTATAAAAAAATTATAATAAAATTTTATAAATTTATTATTTTTTAATATATTATTTATTAAAATAAAAAATAATTTAAAAATTTTAACGTTTTTATTTATTTAAAATCTTTTTAAAAAAATGTAAAATTAATTAAATAACTTTATAAATTTTTTATAATTATTTAAAAATTTTTAAAAAATATTATAAAATTAAATTATTAATTTAATAAATTTATTTTTATTATTTAAAAATTTTTTAAAAATATTTTAACGTTAATTTATCGATTTAATAAATTTTTTTTTTTTATTTAAAAATTTTTTAAATAATTTTTAAAATTAATTTATTAATTTAATAAATTTTTTTATATTTTTATTAAATTAAAATAATTATTAATATAAAAAAATAAAAAATTAAAAAAGTTTAAAAAAAATAATATTTAAAATAAAAAAATAAAAATAAATTTTTATATTATTTTTAATTATATATTAATATATTATATAATATTATTTTTAAAAATATTATAAAAAAATAAAATAATATAATTTTAAATATTAAATTAAATAATAATTTATTTTATATAAATATATAAATATATTTTTTTTTTAAACCACATTTATTTTAATTTTATAATTATATATTATTAATATTAAAAAATTTTTTTTATTATTATATTATATTTTATATTTTTATTTTTTTCTTTAATTTATACATATATA
>NW_025954081.1:0-5044 GCF_022497035.1 Daldinia vernicosa | reverse complement strand
TTATTTTTATTATTTTTTATTTATTTTTTTTAATAAATAATAAATTTATTTATTATTAATATTTATATATTATTTATATTTTAAATAAAATTTAAGCTTATTACTATACTTAATATAATTAAATTAACGATTAAAAACGCGGAAAATTTCGAAAAAATATTATTATATTTTTATAACTTTAAAAAATAAATATATAATATTAACAATTCTTTACGTATAAATATATAAATTAATAATTTAAAATAAAAAAAGATATATTTATAAAAGATATTTTATTTAAAAATAATTTACTACGTATAAAGGAAATTTATAACGTAACAATAATATTCTAATAAAAAATCCGCAATTTAAATTATACGGATTAATTAATTTTATAAATATTTAATTTAATAAATAAAAAAATGGCATTAAATTTTTAAATAAATTATACCGATTAAAATAAATATATAAATATTTATTATTATATTTTTAAAGATTTTAATTAATTTATTATCGTTATAAGCCTTTTATAAAAAAATAAATTAAAGATATAAATTATTTAAGAAAATTTTAAACGGGTAGTTAATAAAGTGTAAGATTATTTATATAATATTAAACTTAAATTATACGTTTTATTTTTATTAAATTATATTAATTTAAAATTATCGAAAAAGTTTTTTTATATTAACCTTTAAAGGTTAATTTAAAAATAATATATAGTTTAAATAAGTTAAATATTTTTATATATATAATATATATAAGATTAACCGCTTAAATAATGTTTATTATATTAACTTACGTTAAATGAAAAAAATATAAATTAAAAATTAAATAAATTAATTATAAAAGGAATATAATATAAAATAAATAATAACTTACGTAAATTATTAAATTTTATGTATATAAATTTATAAATTACTTTATTTAAATATTTTTTATATTAATTATATTATTATAATGTGTTATTTAATATGTTAATTGTTATAAATTTATAATTGGATTATAGTTAATTTAAACTAAATTAATATATGTAATAATTTATTATTATATTAAAGATTTTTTATATGTTAATTTATAATTATTTAATATTAAAATAGAAATTATACGTATATAGTTTAAAAAAAATAAAAGGTTTATAATAAACAAATATAAAAATTACTATTTTTAAATTTATTAATATTATTTTCTTTAAAATTAAAAATTTTATAATCTACTTTTTTAATAATAATTAATATATATTTATATTAATTTTATAAATTATAAAAACGTTAATTTATAATAAAACTATTTTAATAATAATAATTATAAAAAATATAATTATTTAAAATAATAAATATATTTAATATTAAATTATTAAATTTAATATAAATTAATTATAAAATATATTATAAAAATTAATTAAAAAAATGCGTAATTAAATAAGTAAATTTTTTTTCCTTTCGTTTAACATATAAATAAATAAATAAGTAAATTATCCATTAATTCTTTAAAGTTAATTTTAAGATAATTTTTTTAAATAACGGTTAAGCTATTCTTTTACCTTAAAGAAAAATATTTTGTAAATTTATAATAATTAAATTAAATTATTATTTTAAATAATAATCGATTTAAAATTACGGAAAATTTAATTAAAAAAAATTTTTAAATAATATTAATGTAAAATTTTCGATTAATATTATAAGTAAATAAACGAGTTTTATAATTAATTATTAATATTAATATATATAATAAATAAGTAACCGGCGTAAAATATAAAATTATTTAAGTTATATATATATAATATAAAATAAGGTAATTTTTATAACTTATTTATAATATATAATATAATTATATTTATATTTAATTATTATAAAAGATACCGTTATTTTAATAAATTTAAAATAATTTATTATTACTTTCTTTAAGAAATAAATAAGTTAATTATATAGTATATTTAATTAATTTTATTGTTTTAATAATAGATTAAATTTAAAATGTAAAAAGTTAATTAATATAATTTATACCTATAATTACGGGAAATTATAATTAAATTTAATAAAAAAAAAATAACGCGTAATTTAAATAAGAATTTATTTTTTAAAGATGTTTTAATAGAAAACGTTATAATAGAAGAAGATTAAAAAGGTATAATTAAATTTTAATTTATTAAATTTTATTTATAATAATTTAATTATATTAAACGTATATTATAATAATATAATATTTATTTTTTTAAAATAAATTTAATAATAAACTTTTAACGGTAAATTTATATTATTATTTTACAATAATATTTATATTTAAAATTTATAAATAAAAATAAATAAGAAAAAAAAAGTAAAAATAATAATAAAAATAAAATCGAAAAAAATAATATTTTTAATTTATAAATAAAATATAATAATTATATAACTTAAATTATATATACTTATTTTGTTAATTTTAATAATTAAAATATTAAATATTATTAAAAATAATTTTATATAATTAACGTTTTTTAATATTAATTTTTAAAGTTAAATAAAAAAGACGTAACCTTTTTTAATAATTAATAATTTAAATTATTTTAAAATTTTAATAAAAAAGATTAAACGAAGCAATTTACCCGGTTTAATTAAATTAACCTTTTCCGTTAATTCTATTATATAATAAATAATAATTAAATAATCTTTTATTTAAGATAATTTAAAATATTATAAATAATTGTAAATAATTATTTATTTATCTTATAAATGTAAAATATTAAAGGCGGGAAAAATTTATTATTTTTATTATTAATATATTACGTTTTTAACGGTATTATTATAATTATAATCTCTTTAATAATTTTATAAAAAGATTTATAACATTATTATAATAATATTAACATCCATATTTACGTATACTAGATTTTTAACTTAATAAATAATAATATAGTAATTATCTTTATTACGCTTAAAACCTTTATAATAAAAACGTTTTAAATATATTTAATTTATTTATAATAAAATTAATTATTAAATTAAATTATTATAAATAAATATTATATAATATTAGAAATAATATATAAATTATTAAATAAAAAGGTATAATTTTAAGAAAAATTTACATAATTAAGTTTAATTTTAAAAAAAATAAATGTATAGTTAATATTTTTAATTATAATATTATTATTATAAAATAAAAGATACTTTTATTATATAATAAACTTATAACGTAATTAAGTTCATTTATTTTAACAATTTATTATATAAATTAATTTATATTATTATATCTTTATATTTAACATAAAGGATATACGCTTTATATAATTATTAAAAAATAAAAAAATAATTTATTAAAAATTTATAAGAAAAATTATTTTAAACTTATTATTTATATATAAAGAAGGTAAGATTATTATATATTATAATATAATATAAAAAATAAAAGAAATAATTAATTAATTAAAATATCTTTTATTTTATAATAACGTTAAATTAAAAAACTAAAAAAATTATATTTTAAAAAATTAAATTTTAAAAAATTTACGATATTAAATAATTATAATAATTAATGCGTTAAGAATAGGATTAAATATCCTTAATATCTACGTTATTATTTACGTTAATATATTTTTTTATTTTATTAAGTTTATATAAAAGAATGGTTAAGTTAATAAAGATAATAACTTTATTAAATTAATTATAATTTACCGATATATTATCCATTATAAAAATAATTATTTTTAAGCGTTATTTTTATTTAAAAATGTTATAAATAATTATTTAAAACGTAAATATATTTTCAATAATATTATATTGTTAAAAATATTAATAATAAAAAATATATAAAATTTAAATATAATAAATTATTTATTAAAAAATTATTATTATTAAATAATTTTAAACGAAATAATGGATGGGTAAAGAAATTAATTAATTTATAAATTAAGAAAAATATAATATAATTATTATAAAAGAAAAGATATTATAAAAAAGGATATAAAAGGAGATGTAAAAAAAGAAAATATATAAAGGAAAAATATATAAAAGGGTATAAAAAAAGGTGTAAAAAAAGAAAGTAATAAAAAAAAAAATAGTAAAGAAAGCGGTATAGTAAAAGATAAGATAAAAGGTAAATTAATAAATAATAAATTAAATAATAAATTAAATAATAAATTAAATATAAAAAATTAATTTATTTAAATTTAAAATTATAATAATATAATAATAAAATAAATGTAATATAATTAAATATAAAAAAATATAAAATAAAAAGATTTTTATAAGATTTTAATAATAATACCCATTTACTATTTATTATATTTTAAATTAATAAAATTATATCTAAAAAAATTAAACATTTAAATAAAACTTTATTATTAATATTAATTTAAATTTAAATTTTATTTAAAATATAATTTTAAAAAAAATTTAATAATTTATAAATATATAAAACACTTTAAATAAAGATTTTTTAAAGGTAAAAATATATAAACATTTTTAAGCTATTTTATATATAACTTTTTTTAAATTATTTATAATTAATAAAAATTTATAAATAAAAATAATAACAAATATTAATAAATAAATAATTAATATTAATACCGTAACTAATTAATAAAATTTTTAATAATAATTAAATATATAAAACCGAAAAAATTTTTAAAAATATTAACAAAATTAAAAAAAAATTAATAACGTATAAAAAAAAAAAAAATATACGTATAATAAAATTAATAAATTTAATAAAATAATATAAAAACTAATAATTTATATTAATTTATATATATAATTTCCAAAATAAAATAATAAAAAAATTATCTTTTTCCGTTATATTTCTTTTCTCCTTTTATTAATTCTTTTTTTCCCTTTTTATCAATTTTTTTTTTTTTCTTTTCTTTTTTTTTTTTTTTTTTTTTTTTTTAATTATATTCCCGGGCTTCTCTATAGGGTTAGGGTTAGGGTTAGGGTTAGGGTAGGGTTAGGGTAGGGTTAGGGTTAGGGTAGGGTTAGGGTTAGGGTAGGGTTAGGGTTAGGGTAGGGTAGGGTTAGGGTTAGGGTAGGGTTAGGGTTAGGGTTAGGGTAGGGTTAGGGTTAGGGTTAGGGTTAGGGTTAGGGTTAGG
>NW_025954080.1:0-5055 GCF_022497035.1 Daldinia vernicosa | reverse complement strand
AATAATTTTAATTTTATAATATAATTTTAATAATTTAAAATCTTTAATATTTAAAAAATTATTAAATAAAATAATATTTAAATTTAAAATATATTTTCTTTTATTTATTTTCGAAATATTATAAAAGATTTTTAATTTTAACGTTTAATAAAAAATATATTAATAAAAAATTAAAATAATAATTAATTATATTATTATAAATATAAAAATAAAATATAATTAAAAAAAAATTTTTATATTATTTAAAATAAAAAATAAGGTCTTTTTATAATTATATAAAAGATATTATTTATTAAAAAAATTAAATAAAAAATAATTGTAATAAAAAACTAAGCTTTTTATTATTTTAAAGAAAATCGATAACTTTATATATAAATTAAATTTTTTAAAATATTAAAAAATATATTAAATAATATTAATAATTTATTTCTTATTAACCTTTAAAAATATAAATTTATTTAGTCGAAAAAAACTAAAATTAAAAAGATCATTTATAAACAAAAATATAAATAATTTATTTTTTTTTAAAATAAAATTATTATTAAAAAGAAATAAATAAAACCGACAAAAAATTAATTTTAAAATATTTAATAAAATGAAAAAGATACAATTTTAAAAATAATTAATAATACCTTTATAAATTGTTTATATAAAATATAACAAAATTAATTAAAAGTTTTAATAAAGAAAATTTATAAAAAAAAGTATAAATAAATATAAATAAATTAATTAAAATAAAATAAAAATATTTAAAAAATAAATAAATTAAAAATTAATATATATAATATTTAATATAAATTTATAAATATAATTATTTATTAAATACATTATATTCTTTTAATAATTAATATAATAATTATAAAATAATTTTTAGAAAAAGATTTTTTTTTTATTGTAATATTTTTAACCGTACATAATTTTTATTTATTTTTTATTTAAGTTTATTTATTTTTTATTTAAATTTAATTATTTTAATTATTAAAAATTATATTTATTTTTTAATTATTACTCTTTCTTTAATTTTCAACTATTACTTTCTTTAATATATTTATTTTTTAATTATTAATTTTTTATTAATTTTTTTAATATATAAAATAAACGTTATAATAAATATTATAATTAATTATATAAATAAATAAAAAAGTTTTATAAATAATTTATTAAAATTTATATAAAACTACGGTAATAAGTTTTAATTAATAATAAATAAATAAAAAAAAAGTTAAAAATGGATATATTAATTTTAAGATTAAAATAGCTATTTATAAAATACGTTAAAAAAATAAAATTAAAAATTTTAAAATACAAAAATAAATATATAAAATTAATCGTTTTGGTTTAAATAATATAAAATTCATTAATAAAATTAAAATATTTATTTTATATTAAATTAATATTTTATTAAAATATAAATTAAAACCTTATTATAATTTTTAAAAAATTATTTAATATTTAATAAAAATAAAATTTAATTAATAATTTTTAAAAATAAAATTATATATTAATATTTATATAATATTATAAATTTTTAAAATTTATTAGAAAAAAAATAAATATAAATATAATAATATAATAAATTTTAAATTATTTAAAAAAAAATATTAAAAATTTTAAAGATTTATAATATTAATAAATAAAAATTTAATATATTATTAATTTAAATTAAATATTTTTTAAAAATTATTATATTTATTTAATTAAGGAAAATAAAACCTTAAAACCTTTTAAAATTTTAAATAATTTATCATAAAGCTATAATATAAATATAATTTTCCCTTAAAAAAATAAAATAATAAAATACGTAAAAAACCAAAAAAATAAAAATAAAAAAAATAATAATAATATCGTAAAAAATTTTAATTATTAAAGTTTCTTTATTTAAAAATAAAACCTTTATTTAAAACTTTTTTTTTAAATAATTAATATTTATTAAACCATTAATATTTACTAAATTATTAACATTTATATTATTTAAAAAATAAATTTTTAAATAATTAACTTTTATTAATATTAAAATTTATTAAAATTTATAAATATAATTTAAAATATTAAAAAATTTTAAAAAAAATTATAAAAATAAAATTAAAAACTTAAAAAAAAATTATATAATTTAAAAAAGTTTTTAAAAAAAAGGTAATTAATTTAAAAAGATTTAATTAAATTTATAAATAATTTAATAAAATTAATAAAAATAATAATAATTTTATATAAAACATAAAAAAATTTAATTAAATAAAAATTTATAACTTTAAAAATATTTATAAAATCTTCTTTAAAATAAATTAAACCTTTTTTTAAAATATATATTTTTAAAGATGTAATAAAAACTATTAAAAAAAACAATAGAAAAAAAAATAAAAATAAATAACCTATTAAATATAAGTAACATTAGTCGTGTAATATGCTTATTATTACCCGTGTAATATTCGCAGTACATACCCGGCTTTTTCCCACCCCTTTTTAACGTTTACCTTAATAACTTTATAAATCCTCATCCAAATCTTTAATAAATTACATCATAATTTAAATAAGAAAATCATAAAAATTAAGGTTTAAGATACACGTAATTTAGCCTTGGATTGGTTAAACTATTTAAATAGTAAACATTTATATATATAAAATAACTTTTTTATTAATATTTATTAATTTATTTTAACATATTATATAAAAACACCTATATTTTTATTAAATAAATAAGTAAAAATTAATTTTTTTTTTATAATTTAAACCATTTAATTAATTACATTTTACCGCTTTTCTTAAATTATTTAAAACTATATTTACAAAATTATTAAAAACAAAAAGTGTTAGGATTATAAGGGATAAAAGTTATCAAAAAAAGCCTTAAAATAGCCATTATAATTAAAATTCATACTTTTAACCATATCCGGGCCAATATTAATCCAAATCACGTATAACTTAAGTTAGAATTTTGCTTATTTTCTTACCTAAATTATAATATAAATCATATATAAATCGAACTAAAATTCGTAAAGTTATTAAAGGTTAAATACAAAAAGCAATTTTAAGCTACCCGATACATACCCCGTTTTACTACACAGGTAACAATGGGCATACTACACGACTAATGTTGCTCTTAAATATTAACATATTAAATAAATAAATAAAAAAATAAAAACGTTTTTAATTTTTTTAAATAATAAAATTATATTAAATTTACATTAACACGTATATATAATTAATTATTAATTAAACTTTAGTTTTTTTAACTTACATAAATCTTTTAATAAATTATATTTATTAAAAGATTATTTTAATATAATAAATTTATAATTTAATCTTATAAAAAACCTATTAAAATTTATATATAAAAATTAAATCTTTAATTAATTATATATAAATATAAAATAAAATTATTAAATATTTAAAAAATATAATTAAAAATAAAATAAAAATTATAAAAGTTTATTGAAAATTATTTATTTTTTTATAATTTAAAATATATAAAATAATTATTTATTTATATAATAAAACTTTTTAATATATACATAATTAATATATACTTTATATTAATAAATATATATGTAAAAAAAATAACAATAAAAATAATAATAAATGTAAATAATAATAATAATAAAATTAATATATTATTAATATTTAAAAAAGGAATTATTTATAAAAGAATAAAAAAAGATCTTTACTTTTTATATATATAAAATAAATATATAATATTTTTTAATTATATAATAAATATTAAAATATAAAAATACTTATTATTATATAATTAATATTTATTTTATTTTATTTTTTTACATTTAAATGGTTATAAATTTATGATTTATCTTTTATTTTATTTATTTTTTTAAATATAAATTAATTTAATTATCTTTTATTAAAATCTTTATAATTTTATTTAAAAAAGTTTTTATTATAACATCCGTTAAATTATATATATTATAAATTTATTTAATATTATTTATTTTTTAATTTTTATATAATTATTTTAAAATTATTAAGTTAATTATTAATTTTTTTTCGTTAATATTTTTTATTTATATTAAATATTAATATAAAAAAAAATTAATATATAAAATTAAAAAAATTTTAAAAAATAAAAAATGTTTTAAAATAATATTAATAATATAATAAATAATATAATTAATATTAAAATTTTAAATTATATTATAAATTTTATTAATAAATATATTATAAATACATTATAAATAATATATTTATATTTAATAAATAATTAATAAATAATATTACCTGTAATTTAAACTTTATTATTTTAATTAATAAACTTTTTATAATTTAAAATAATAACATATTTAATTTATAAACTTAAATCTTTATTATTTATAAATAATCTATTAATAAAAACGTATAAACATAAATCTTAAACTTTTAAATTAACATAATTAAACTTATATATTTAATTATTTATTTATTATTTAATTTTAACGTTAAAAACCTTTATTTTTTAAATTTTAATTTAAAATATTAAATTATTATTAAATAATTAAAAACAATTTTAAATTAATAAATAAATAAAATATATACTCTTTAAACCTTTTATTTTATAAACTTTTTAATTATATTTAAAGATTTTATATTTAATAATTTAAATTCTTTAACTTATCTTTTTTAAATAATAAATATATCGAAATTTTCCTTATAAATAATAATACATAATTTATTAAAGTTTTTAATTTTTTTATTTAAAATCTTTTAAAGACATATTTTAATTTTTACTTTAATAAACGCCTTATTTTTAATAATAAAAAAATTTATAATATTAATATTAAAAATGTTATTTATTTAAAACTTAATAAATTTAAAAAACTTTAAATTTATTATTAATAAATAAAAATTAAAAATTAATAACTTTATATATAATTTTTATTTATAATATTATAAATAAATTTTAAATTAATAAATATTAAATTTAATAAATCCATATAGTAATTTAATAATATATAATAATATTCCTTTAAAATATTTATTTTTTAATTTAATTAATAAACATATAAAAATTATTTTTTTATTAACATTTTAAATTAAATATAAATTATAATAAGATATTTTATTATAATT
>NW_025954079.1:0-5099 GCF_022497035.1 Daldinia vernicosa | reverse complement strand
TTATTATTATTATTATTATTATTATTATTATTATTATTATTATTATTATTATTATTATTATTATTATTATTATTATTATTATTATTATTATATATATTAAATAACTTTATATTTAAAACTTATACCGGATTAATATATATATTAATAAATTACTTTAATTAAAACCATTTTAATAATATATATTTTATATATTAATTTTTTAAATTATATATAATATAATAATTAATATATTAAATAAATAAAGTTTTACGAAAAGTTTTATAAAAGTAATAAGTTTTTTATAAGATTAAATTATAAAACTTATTATATTAAACTGATTTTTTAATAAATGTAATTTATTAAAAGATTTATATAAATTAAAAAGTTATAGTTTAATTAATTATTAATCATATATAAGTGTTAACGTAAGTTTAATAAAAAGGCTTTTTTACGGTTTTATAAATACTTATATTTAATTAAATAATTTTTAAAGTGTTATATATATATTAAAACTTATATTATTAAAAAGTTTTAATTAAAACGAAAATAATAATATAATTTTTATATATTATATTATAAAATTATATGAAATAAAATGGTTAATATATAATTAAAATAAAAAAAATTAAAAATAAATAAAATATATTTTAATATATTAAATTTATTAATAAACTTCGATAAAAAATAAAAATGTATTAATAATAATTATTTAAATTAATTATATCTTTAAATAATATTATTTATTAAAGACATTTTTTACGTTAAAACTTTTAAAAATTATTATACGAAATTAATAAAAAAATAATAAAAAAATAATAAATAATTAATAATTTATTAATAAATAATTCATTAATAAATAATAAAAAGAACTAATAAAAGATTTAATGTTTTCGACGGATTTTCACGTGCGAGCTTATAAACACGTAAAAACGTTTACGCGAGCTTATAAATATATGCGTTTTTTTAAATTTTAAATATTATATATATTTATTTAAAATTTATATTATTTAAAAGTTTTAATTAAAATATTATTTATTAAAAATAAATAATATATATATATTTTTATATTAATAATATAAATAATAAAATTTTTAAATTTAATTTTAAATTTATTATTTTATAATTATTTTAATTAAAATTTAAATTTAAATTTTTAAATATTTTATTTAAAATAAAATCCGATTTTTATATTACATATATTTAAAAGTTATTTTAAAAAATTATTAAAGTAATTAATAAAATAATTATAAATAATTATATAAATAATTAATAAAAAATTAATAAAAAATTAAATACTTATAAATTATTAATAAATTTTATTTAAATTTATTAAAAAAACTTTTTTTAAAATTATTAAAAATTAAATCGATTATTAATAATATTTAAAATTTAAAAAAATGCATACACTCGTAAACTCGCACAATAAAATCCGTCGAAAACATTTTATTAATTTCTTATCATTTATTAATTACTTATTAATTACTTATTAATTTTTTTATTAATTTCGCGTAATAATTTTTAAAAGTTTAAACGTAAAAAATGTTTTTAACGAATAATCGAAAAGCTTTTTTAATATATATATTAAAATTATTAAAAAACGTATAAAAAGTTAAAAAAGGTTATATTTAATTAAACAACATTAATTTAAAATATATAATTATATATAAACAAGTAAAAAACTTTATTATAAACATAAAAAAATAATTTTAAAATAAAAAATACGCATTAATAATTATTAAAAATTATAAAGTTAATTCCACGTAATTTTACAATTTTAAACATTTATAATATAATTATAATATATATAATAAAATCATTAATAATTATATTTATTTACTTTAAATTATCATTTAATTATACGTACCAATTATTTAATAATAAAATATATAAATTAACGGACGTTATTTTAAACTTATTACTTTACTTTAAAATAACTCCGATATAAAATAAAAATTAAAAATTAAAAAAATTAAAAAAATTAAAAAATTAAAAAAATTAAAAAAATTAAAAAAATTAAAAAAAATAAAAAAATTAAAAAAATTAAAAAAATTAAAAAAATTAAAAAAATTAAAAAATTTAAACAAAATTAAAAAAATTCAAAGAATAAAAAAAATAAATTAAAAAAAATAAAAACCGTAAACTTCGTCTTAAATTAATTTTAATTTATTTAAAATATTATATATTTTTTTTTAAAAAAAAGTTTATTTAATTTTTTATTTTTTTAATTTTTTTATTATATTTATATATTTAATAAAAACAATAATATAACATTTATATATTATAATGTTATATTTATAAAGGTATAATGGTTAATATATTTGATAAAACTTTAAATAAAACTTTATAAAAAGCTTTTTTACGGTCGTATATATATTTATATTAAATTAAATATATATTCGAATAATTTTTAAAATATTACATATATTTAATTAAAACTTATATTATTAAAAAGCTTTAATTAAAATTAAACTAATAATTTAAATCTTATATATTAATTCTTTAAATTAAATAAATTATATATATAAATAATTAAAATTATAATTAATATAATAAAAATTAAAAATAAATGAAATATATTTCGATATATTAAACATATTAATAAATTTTAATAATAAAATAAAAATATATTAATAATAATTATTTTATATTATATTTAACGTTTTTATTATTTTTATAATATTTATAATTAATATATTAAATATTAATATAATTATTATTATTATTATTTTTATTAATTATAAATTATTATATATTTTTTAATATTTTTTATATTTTAATAAATGTTTAAATTTTATTTATTAAATTTTTAAATTATATTAATAATAATTTAAAAAATATATTAAAATTAAAATATAATTTAATCGATTTAATATATAATTATAATAAATTATTACTGTTTTTAAAAATTAAAAATTAAAATTTTTTATTATAATGATAATTTTTTTAAAAAATTTATAATATTTTTAAATTTATTTTTTTATAATTTATTTTTTTATTTTAATATTAAAAAATATAATAAATATTTAATTATAATAATATTAAACCTTATTTTATTTAAAGTAACATTAATTGTGTAATATATTTATTATTATTTGTATAATATACGGGGTATAATCCCGGGTAATTTAAAATCGATTTTCGCATTTAACTTTTAATAATTTTACGAATTTTAATTTAAATCTTATATAATTTATATTAAAATTTAAATAGGAAATTAATAAGAATTATAATTTAAAATACACGTGATTTAAATTAGTATCGATCCCGATACGGTTAAAAGTATGAATTTTAATTATAAAGGTTATTTTAAAGCTTTTTTTTAATAACTTTTATCTTTTATAATTTAAATACTTTTCATCTTTAATAACTTTATTAATATAGCCTCGAATAATTCTAAAAAGCGGTATTATTTAAATAATTAAATAATTGAAATTATGTAAAAGTCCTTATTTTTTTAATAATTCATTTAATAAAAATAAAAGTATTTATATAAAATATGTTAAAATAAATTAATAAATATTAATAAAAAAGTCACTTTATATATATAAATACTTACTTTTCTAATATTTTAGCCAATTTAAAGCCGAATCACGTGTAACTTAAATTATATTTTAATTGATTTTTTTATATAATTAAATATATCTTTTTAAAAAAGATCGGATTAATATTTATAAAACTATTAAAGAAATTGTTAAAAAGAAAAAGAAATAAAATATATACCCCGTTTTATTATACAAGTAATAATGGGTATATTACACAATTAATGTTACTTTTTATTTAATATTAAAATATTAATATTATTATATATAAGTTTTATTATTTATATTACCATTTTTTATTATCGGGAATTTATTTATATTATTAATATAAATAATATATATATTTTATAATGAACTTTATTTAATTATATTATAATATTTTAACAATTATTATAACTTTATAAATTTAATAATAAATCATACGTTATTAACATTATTAATTTTACTTTAATTAAAACTTTTAAATAATATATATTTCGATTAAATATATATATTATTTATAAAATTATTTAAATATATAATTAATTTAATTTAATATAACACGTAACCGTAAAAAAACCTTTAAAAAACCTTTATTTAATTATATTTATAATATTAATTAATATATTATATTTAATTTAATAATATAATATATAACATTTATATTATAAGTTTTACTTTAATTAAAGCTTTTTAATAATATATATATTAATTTAATGTAAGTTTTAAATGTAAAATTATTTAAAAATAAATAGTTATAATAATTACTTTTAAAAAAATTATATAATATACTTTTATTAACGAAAGGTTTAATAAAAGGCTTTTTTACGGTTATATATTACGTTAAATTAATTATATATTTAAATAATTTTAAAAGTAACATATATATTTAATTAAAAGATATATCATTTAAAAGCATTAATTAAAGTAATTTTAATAATATAAAATATATATGTTATATTATTAAATTTAAAAGGTTATATAAGTAATTAATATTGTAATTATATGTAAAATAAAGATATATTTTAATGTATAATAATATAAATAAACCTTTAATAATAAAACATAATAATACAAATAATAAAACTTTTATATATTATATAAAAAATAAATAATTATTTATTTTATAAAAATAATAAAATATATAATATAAAATTAAATTTATTATATTTTTATTATATAATATATATTTAAAAAAGTTTTTATTTTTAAAAATATTATATATTTTATTTATATAATGATTTTTATTATTTTAAATTTTTTTTAAAATAAATAATAATAATAAAAAATATATTTTATTTATAATTTATATTAAAAAGTTTTTATAATAAATTTAAATTTATTAATTATTAATAAATATAAAAATTTATTTTAATAAATTCTTTATTAATATAAATGATAAAATTATTTAAAAAAAATTAAAATTTTTTAAAAATTAATTTTTTTCGTTTATTTTAATATTTAATAAAAAATTAAAATTATATATAAATTATTTTATAACAGTTTAAAAGGTTTAAATTTATTTTTTAAAATTAATATAATAAATTATTTTTATATAAAAGTATTTTTATATATAAAATTATATTTTAAATTATTATATTA
>NW_025954078.1:0-5136 GCF_022497035.1 Daldinia vernicosa | reverse complement strand
TTAATAAAAAATATAATAGTAAAAACTTAATTTAATATAATTTTAAATAATATTAAATTATTTAAATAGTTTAAAAATTAAATATAAAATTAAAATTTAATTAATAAATTATAATATTTTTAAATAATTATAATAAAAAAATAAAAAATTAAATAAAAATAATTTAAAAAATATTTTATTTATATAAATGATTAATTATTTAAATTATTAATAATTTTATTAATAAATTTTAAAATTATAAAAATTTTAAATTATTTAATTTATTTTATAATTTTTAAAAAAATAATAAAAAATTTAAATTTAAATTTTTAAAATTTTAATATTTTAAATGAGTAATATTAGTCGTGTAGTATGCCCATTACTACCCGTGTAATAAAACGGGGTACGTACCGGGTAGTTTAAAATCGCTTTTTACAGTCAACCTTTAATAACTTTACGAATCCTGGTCCGGTTCATATATAATTTACACCATAATTTAAATAAGAAAATAAGAAAAATTCTAACCTAGGTTGCACGTGATTCGGACTAATATTGGTCCGGATGCGGTTGAAAGTATAAATTTTAAATATAGCGGTTACTTTTAACGGTCTTTATCTCTTGTAATCCCACCACCTTTTAACCTTAATAACTTTACGAATATAGCCCCGATAAATCTTGAAAAAGTCTTAATATTCAGATAATTAAATAACTAATATTATGATAAAAAGTCGGGAATTTTACCTATTTATTTAGTAAAGATACGGCTGTTTCTATATAATACGCTAAAATAAACTAATAGATATTAGTAAAAAAGTCACTTTGTATACACAAATGCTTATTATTTAAATAGCTCAGCCAATTCGGGGCCGAATCACGTGCACCTTGGACCGTAATTTTGTTGATTTTCTTATTTAAATTATGGTATAAACTATATATAAATCGGACCAAAATTTGTAAAGTTATTAAGGTAAACGTTAAAAAAGGGTGGGAAAAAACCGGGTACGTACCTCGTTTTACTACACGGGTAGCAATGGGCATATTACACGATTAATGTTGCTTTTTTAAATATTTATTTAATTAAAATATAAAAAAAGGAATTTTTTATTATAAATATAATAAATATAAATATAAAAAAAAAATTTATTTAAAAAAAACAATTGCTATTGGCACACCCTTGTTTTACTATCGGGGGCTTATTGGTACACCCAATACAACGGGTACATCCCCACCAGCTATTTTCAATTAAGTCAATTGTACCACATTTCAACACATTTTAACACATTAACAATTATAACCTATTCAATCCAGCAATGCAACATATAAGATTTACATCGCTATTTTCGCCTTAATTAGAGCTTTCGAATGATATATAAATCGGATTGTTGCATGTCCTATTTCGAAAGTTATTCGAATATATACCTCTCAATTCAACGCAGATGCGACCGCGCGAAAGGGTATCACGTGGTCTCCCGCAGAGCCTCATCTAAAGCCTCATCTAACACATCGACTATTATACCATGTGTAATTCGAAAGGTCAATATATAAGATATATATTATTAGAATCGCCTCAATTAGGGCAGTTTAATGATATATATATCGATCCGGTGCAGGCTTTAGGTGTAAAGTTATTCGAGTATGTGTGGTGGTGGCTGCTTTTGGGGAGACCACGTGATACACTTTCGGCCACGTTGAATTGACTATCTTTTCGAATAGCAATTGAGATATTGCATGCATCCAATTAAGATATATATCATTCGAAAGCGCTGATTGAGGCGAAACTAGCGATGTAAATCTTATATGCTGAATCGTTGGATTGGGGAGCCTGTAATGGTTGATATTGGTTGATGTTATAGCTGATGTAGTGGGAGTTAAAAATGGGTGGGATGTATTTCGATGTATTAGGTATATCAATAAACTCCGATAGTAAAATGAGGGTGTGCTAATAGCAATTGTCTTAAAAAATAATAATAAAAATAATATTTAAAATAATTAAAATAATTAAATAATTTATATTTTATAATTATTAATTAAAATAAATTAATATATTTAAATTAAAAATAACATATATATTATTAAAATAAATTAAAATATTATTTATTAAAAACATTTTTTACGTTAAAACTTTTAAAAATTATTATGCGAAATTAATAAAAAAATGATAAAAAAATGATAAAAAAATAATAAATAATTAATAAGTAATTTATTAATAAATAATAAGAAAATTAATAAAAGATTTAATATTTCCGACAGATTTTCACGTGCGAGCTTGCGAGCACGTGAAAACGCTTACGCGAACTTATAAATGCATGCGTTTTTTTAAATTTTAAATTTTTTAATTTAAATATATAATATTTAATATTTTAAAAAAGATTTTAAATATAAATTATAATAATTATTTTTAATTTTAATAATATTAATAATTATATAAAAAAATAAATTAATATATTTATTAAATTTAATTTTTTATTATTATTTTATATATAATAATTATTTTTTTATAAATATAAATATTAATATATATATTATAAATAATATAAATAATTTTTTTTTTAAAATAATAATTAATTTTTTAAATAAAAAATATAATATTTATATAAAAACCGAAATAATTTTTATAAATAAAATAAAAATAATATAATATAAATTATAAGATTTTAATAAAAAATTTATAAAAATAATATTATAATATATTTTTTTTATTTAAAATTTTTTATTTAAAATTTTTTTAAAAAAATTATTATATAAAATAAAAAAATAAATAAATAATAAATATATTTAAAATATTAATAAAATAATTTTTATAATTATAAATGTAAAATAATAAAATTTTTTATTATAAAAATATAATAAATTTAAATTTAAAATTTATAAATTATTTTAATAAAAAAATATATTAAAGATAAATATAAAAAATAATAATTAAAATTTAAAAAAAATTTTAATAATTTATAAAATAATATTAAAATTATTAAATAAAATAAAAAATAAATTAATTTTTTAATATTAAAAATTATATTATTTTAATATAAATAAAATAAAATAAATTATTAATAAATTTATAAATATAAATATAAACGTTAAAATAATTAAAAATTTTTTTTATTTTATTTATAATTAAATAAAAATTATAAAAATATTTTTAAAAAAATTTCGAAAATAAATAAATTATTTTAATAAAATTATTTAATATAATTTAAAATTTTTATAATTTATTTTAATTAAAAATAATAAATATTTTATAATAATTATAAATAATTAAAATATATAATAATAATGTTAAAATATTATTACGTAAGGTTAATCACGTGGTTACACGTGATTAATTTATACATAAAATATTATATCATTTTAATTAACTTATATATATGTAATTTATTAGTTTTATTAATTATAATATATTATAATTATAAAAATATTTATATATTAATTGTATAATATATTAATTAATTATATAATATATAAAAATTAATTAATATTAATTAATATTTATTTAATTTTTTAAATAATGTAAATTAATAAAGTTAATAAAAACGTTTACGGGAATTATTAACGTATAAATAAAGTTTAATATTTTTATATAACGTATATAAATATTTTTACGTTAAGTTAATTTTAAAGATTTAATTAAAAAATTGTTATAAGATTTATAATTCTTATTTAATTACATTATATAAATCGTATTTATCACGTACTTTTAATAATAAAGTATTTATTATTTAAATTAACTTTATAATAATAATAATAAATTACCATTACTTTATATACTTTAAAATCTTTAACTTAAAGAAATAACTTAAATATTATTTCGATTAAAAGTATTATATAAAACCGGTTAAAATATTAAACGTTTAATAAATTATTAAAATTTTAACTGTTATTAACCTTTTTACTTATCTTTTTATAAATTTTTTTATTATAAATCTTTTTTTCGTAAACTTTAATATAAGGCTTTTTATAACTTTTTAACCATATATTATATTTTAAAAATAATAAATAACTATTTTAATTATTTTTTTACTTGCTTTTTTACTTATTTTTTAATTATTTTTATATAAATTACTTTTATATAATATAATTTACGGTTTACTTTTAATAACTTATAACTTACTTTAATATAATATAATTTATAAACCGCTTTTATATATAACGTATAAATTGCTTTTAATAACTTATAAATTATTTTTATATAATATAATTTATAAACTGTTTTTAAATAATAATATATTATATAAATAACTTTTATATAATATTATTTTATTAAATTATTCATTTATCCTTTTTACGTTATTAAAGCGTATAACGTACGTTTATAACGTAAATATAATATTATTTTATATAAAATACAATAATAACGAATATTTAAGCTTAAAAAAAAAGGAAGTTGTTAAAAGAATAATAATAATAATAATAAATTATTTATTTATAATAATTATTTAAATAATAATAACGAAGACGGAAAAAATTAAAATAATAATTATAATAATTATTTAAACGGTAATTATTTATTATAATATTTAATAAATTTTACTTATTAAAGTTATTACGTTATAATAATAAAAAAAAGGATAAAAGATAATAAAAAAAAAAAATTATTAATATTAAATTATATATAATTATATTATTTAAAAAAAGAAAAGAAAAAAAAAAAGTTATTAATGTTAAAATATTATTATATAAAGTTAATTATGTGATTATATATAATTAATTTACGCATAAAATATTACATCATTTTAATTAATTTATATATACGTAATTTATTAATTTTATTAATTATAATACATTATAATTATAAAAGTATTCGTATATTAATCGTACGGTATATTAATTAATTATATAATATATAAAAATCAACTAATAAATAATTTATAATATATAAAATAAAAAATAAAATTATCGAAATTTTAATAAAATATTTTATTTAATTTTATAAAATATTTTTAATTTTTTTTAATTAATTTAATAATTTTAAAAAATAAATTAAAACCTTTTAAATTAATAATAAATAAAAATTTAAAATAAATTATTTAAAGATTTTTTATTATAATAAAAATATTAAATTAAATTAATTTTTATTTTATAATTAATATTAAAATAATATAATAAAAAAAAATATATAATTTTTATAAAATAAAATAAAAATTATATATATTATAATAA
>NW_025954077.1:0-5274 GCF_022497035.1 Daldinia vernicosa | reverse complement strand
TTATATATTATTTTATATTATTATATTATTTATTTTATTATTAATATATTATTTAATAAAATAATAATAATATTAAAATTAATAATTATAAAAAATTTTATTAAATTAATAAAATTAATAAAATTAACCGTTTTCATTACTTTTATTATTTTAACCGCCGTTATTATTTTAATTAAATTTATTATTTTTATTATTTTAATTATTTTAATTATTATAATTAAAACATTTAATTTAATTATTAAAACAATTATTAAATTATTTATTATTTTAATTAATTATATTATATACGTTACCGGTACCATTTTAAACATTTTAATAAAATTATTTAACTTAATTAAGAAAATAATTTAAAAATAAAAAAATTAAATTTAATACAAAAATCAAATTTAAAATTATTAATAAATTTAAAAATAGTTTAATTTTTAAATTAATTATTATTTTAATATAATTATTATTAATATTTTTATTTATTATAAACTATTATTTTTAAATATAATATTAAACAGTAAATAATATTAAAATAAATTTTATATTATTATATATTTCTTTTATTATATAAATTTATTTATATAAATTTATAATATATAATATAATAATTTTTTTAAATAATATATATTTTTTTATTAATTAAATTTTAAACCACCCGCCCGTTTAATAATAAATATCTTTTAATATTATTATTAATAAATTTTTTAAAAAAATCTTTTTAAAAAAAATAAATTTATATTTAAATAAATTAAAAATTATTAATAAATTTCTTAAAAAATAGGTTTTTAAAAATAAAAAAATTATAATTAAATATATATTTATATTATTAAAAGGTTATAAAAATATTTTAAATAACTTTATAATAAAACCTTATATTAATTAAAAATTTTTTTATTTATATTAAGATAATTATTTATTTATTTAAAAATAAAGATAATTTAATTTATATTAAAAGAATTAATTTATTTTTATTATATTTTAATAATTAATTTATTTTTTACTTAATTAAAGACTTTTATTAATTATTATTAAAAAAACTTTAACATTATTATATAACTTATATTATTTTTTAAAAAAAAATTATATTAATAAAATTATATTATTAACGTTAATTTAAAATTAATAAAAATAAAGCCAAATTAATTAAACGTTTAAAAAATAAGATAAAAAATATACCTTTTAAAAAATTTTTATAAAATAAAAAACAATTATAATTAATTTAAATAAAAATTTAAATATATTAAAAATTAAAAATAAAATAATAAATTTAAATTTATTAAAACCTTTTTTTTTTTAAACCTTTAAATTCTTAAAAAATTAAGTAGAATCTTAATTTTAAAGGTATATTTTATAATAATTCTTTTAAATTTTTTAAATTTTAAAAAATTTTTAAATATAAAAAATTTTACAATTTTTAATTTTTATTTATTTTTTATTTTACCTATTTTTTTTTAATTTTTTAAAATTTTTTTTTACTTTTTATATATTTATAAAATTTATATTTAAATACGTTTTTTAACTTATAAATGTGGCTTTACGTAATAATGCGTTTCTTTTATAATTTAATTATAATAAATTTTTTAAAAGTTTTTTAAAAATATATTTAAATTAATATATAGTAATAAGGTTATATAATATTATAAATTATATATATTATAAAATAAAAAACAATTAAATTTTAAAATTAATTTTAAAATATTTAAATAAATTAAAATAAAATTAATAAAATTAATATTTAAATTTTTAATAAATAAAAAACCTTATAAAATATTTTAACTATATTAATTAATATAATTAAAAAATTATTTTAAATTTATTAAATAAATTATTTAAATTTATTTTATTAATTTTATTTTAAATAATATTTTATAATTTTAAAGTTATAAAAAAAAATAAATATTATATAATTAACTTATTTAAACATATACTATTAATTTGTTATTTATTTAATTAATTTATATTTTAAAATAAATTATTTTTTATCTTTAATTTTAATTAAAAAATTAAACTTTATAAAATAATTAAACAAATTTTAAAATTTTTTAAAATATATTATTTTATAACCCCTTTTATAACACCTGTAAATTTAAAAAGTTAAAATTGGTAAAACCTTAATATATTATTTCTTTATATATAATATAATAGAAAAGGGTAATTTCATTGCGGGATAACCTTATCGCAAGGTAGTTTCATTAAAAGATAACTTCATTGCGGGACAACCTTATCGTAAGGTAACTTTATCGCGGGGTAACTTCATCGCGGGATAACCTCATCGCAAGGCAGCCTTATCACGGGGTAGCCTTATAATTAATTGTTTTTTTATTAACCTTTTTAAAGCATTTTATTACTTTTATATGCGTAAATAATTACTCTTTTATATCCTTTTAACTTTATTATTGCAATTAAATTTATTTCATTTTTAACTAATATTAAAACATATTAATAAAAAAATAATAAAAGAAAATTTAAAAATAAAATTTAAATTAAATAAATATAAATACTTATAAAAAAACCCCTTTATATATTAATATAATATATTTACAAAAAATCGCTAAATACGTAAATACGTGTAAATTAACATAAATTAACATAAATTAATATAAATTAAAAAATAAATAATAAATATAATTTAATATAAAGTTATTTTTACTTATTTATATTATATTATTTACTTTCGTTTTAATATTATATTACTTTAAAAATAATTTTTTTTTATTTCGTAATAAATTAAAAAACGTTTATATTTAAAGTAAAAAATTTAATAAGTTAATTTAAAAGCGTTAAAAATCTCGTTTTAAAAATATTATATTTAATTAATTTAAAAAATAAGAAAATTAAAAATATAATAAAAAAATATTAAAAATAATTAAAAGAAAACCAATTATTTCGTTTAATTAAAAATATTATTATTTTTTTTTAAAAATAATTTAACAATGTAAATTTTTATATATAAATTACGTATAAATTTTTATATTTAAAAATAATAAAAATAAATATTAAAACATTATAAATTATAACGTTATAAAACTAATATAATTAAAAATAACATAATATTAAATATATTATATTTATTAAATTAATTTAAACATGAAAAATTAATAAAGTATTAATTTTAAATCTTTTTTTTTTAAATAATTAAATAATATTAATTTTATTAATTAAAAAATGCGTTTAAAGTATATATTTTTAAATATTATAATTAATTTTATTTTTAATTTTAAAAATATAATATTTTTAATATCTTTTTAAAATTTTATAATTATTTTTATTATATAATTATAATAAATTTTTACCAATTATAATATATATTATTAAAATAAAAAAAACTTAAAGACTTTAACGATATAATTTATATTATATTAAACGTTAAAATAAGGTTATAATTAAAATTAATAAAAAATTTCCTTTTTTTTTTTTCCTTTTATTTTCTTTTAATATAAATATTTAAAGAATTTTAATAATAAAAATTATAAACCTTTTAATAATAAAATTTATAACTTTTTTAATAAATAAATTTATAAATTATTTAACGTTAACCTTTTAAACTTAATAATATAAAACTTATAATTTATTTAATAATAACATTTATAACCTTTTTATAAATAAATAAAATAACACATTTAAGTTATAAAATTTTTAAATATATTATTTTTTTAAATTATTCCTTACCCTTTTATTTTTTAATATTAATAAATAATATAAAATATTATATATAATTTCCTTATTTATTATATATAAAATTATAAAATTAATACATTATAATTAAATAATTAATTTTTTATTTATAATAAAAATTATTTAATTTTTATTTTTATAATAAAATATATTTTTAATTACATAAACCTTATAAAAATTATATAATATATTATTTTTTTTAAATTAAAATATACTTAATTATTAAAAAATTTATTATTATTTTAATTTTTTAATATTTAAATAATATTTTTATATTAATAATAATTTATATTATTATTATAAATTACGGTTATAATATTAAAAGAAAAAATAAAACCTTTAAAACTTTATAAAACCGGTTATATAAATAAATAAAATCTTATAACCTTTTTAAATTTAATAATATTTCCGTAATATAAAACCAATTTTATAATTTTTTTATATATATAAATAAAATTTTATAATTTATTATAAAAATCTAATACTTAAATTCCTTAATATTTACATTTAACCATATATTTAATTATACATTTAATTAAATTTAATTAATTAAGAATAAACGTAAAAATTACGTA
Organism: Daldinia vernicosa; assembly: GCF_022497035.1. NCBI lineage: Eukaryota > Fungi > Ascomycota > Sordariomycetes > Xylariales > Hypoxylaceae > Daldinia > Daldinia vernicosa. The sequence goes on along the minus strand of NW_025954077.1, from coordinate 1,036 downwards.
AATACATATATTTTTATATAAATTTATTAATATATTTACGTATTTTATATATTAACTTAAAATATACGTTTTTAAATTAATTAATTTTATATAATATAACGTTTTAATTTATTAATTAATTATTTAACCTTATATATAATCATTTAAAACAACTTTATTTTTAATTATTTATATTATTTTTATACATTTAATAATTACCTTTTTTAAATATTATACTTTAATTAAAAATTAACTTTATAATTAAAAATAACATATAAAAATAAAAGTAAATAAAAGGTTATTCCCACTTTTATTAAATCTTAAAAAAGAAATAATATTTTTATAATATTATAAAATATTATAAAAATAAATAAAAATTTAAAAATACTTTTAAAATATATAAAAAACCTTTTTATTTAAAAATACTTTAAATTAATCTTAAATTATAAAATTAATCTTTAATTAAAATATAACACCTTTTAAAATATAATTATCGAATTTACATAAATAACATAAATAAAATTACCATATTATTTTAAAATAAATATATATAATTATATAACTTTTAATTAATATATATAATTAAATAAAGATAATATAATTAAACATATAAACCTTATATTATAATATAATTAAATTTTATTATTTATATTAATTATATATATTTAATAACCGTATATAAGATATAATAAACAAATATATATAATTAATATAAATAATTAAATCGATTTAATAAATTTAAATAAAAAATTATAAAATAAAAATATAAAATAAAAATATAAAATAAAGGTATTATTAAATAAACGGTATATAATTTAATTAATTAAAAAGTTCGCATTTTTTAAAAAATAAATAATTAAGATTTATTAAACGGTATAAATTTACATTAATAAATTTATATAAAAAGTAAGGTATTTAATAACCTTACATATTACCTTTATATTATTTATATAAATATTTACTTATTTAACTTTATTTATATATATATTTTATATAAATATATTTATTTTAAAAGGTTAATTAATAACTTTATAATAATCTTTAAAATTAAATACCT
>NW_025954076.1:0-5339 GCF_022497035.1 Daldinia vernicosa | reverse complement strand
TAAATAATTAATTAATTATAAATTTTATATATTAAAATAAAATTTTTATTAATTTATTATTTATTTATTTAAAAAATTAATTATATTTATAAATTATTAATAAATTTTTTAATAAATTATAATTTAAATTTATATTATAAAAAATTTTTAATAATAAATTTAAATATTATATTTATAAAATTTTAATATATTTATTATTACTTGTATAATATTCGCGGTACGTACCCGGTTTTTTTTTTTTTTAACGTTTACTTTAATAACTTTACGAATATCACTTCGAATTTTATATAATTTACGTCGAAATTTAAGTAAGAAAATGCCAAAAATTACGGTTTAAGGTGCACGTGATTCGGCCCCGAATTCGCTGAAATATTAAAGAAATAAGCATTTATGTATATAAAGTAATTTTTTTATTAACGTTTAACTTTAATTAATTAACGTTTAACTTTAACCCATTAACGTTTAACTTTAATTAATTAACGCTTAATTTTAACGCATTAATGTTTAACTTTAATTAATTAACGTTTAATTTTAACTTATTAACATTTAACTTTAATTAATTAACATTTAACTTTAATTAATTAATATAAAGTTAATATATAAAGTTAATAAAATTAAATTAAACTTTATTTAAACTTTATTTATAATATATATTAAAATCTTTTAATATAAATCTTTAAGTAAATTTAAAGTAAATTTAAAACTTTTTAATTTTATATATAAATTTAATTATATATTTATTATTTTTTTAATAAATATTTTAATATATTATAAAAAAAATTACGTTTTTTATTAATATATTATAATATATTAATATTATAATTATTTATTAATTATTAAAACGTTTTAATAAAAAACTTAATATATTATATTATAAAATTAAATTTATATTATAATTATATAAAACGTTTTTATAATATACTTATAAAATTTTAAAATAAAAGTTATATTTTAGTAATTAAAATTAAAATATTATATAAAATATATTTTTTAATAAATTTTTATTTATTTATATTAATTTATAAAATAATTATTAAATAATTTTATATAATTATAAAAAATTAAAATAATAATTATTAATATAAAAAAATTATAATTAAATATTTTAAACGTTTTTTTTTAATAAAAAATTAAAGTTTTTTTTTATATAATTTTAAAATAATAATAATATTATATTAAAAAAGTTTAATAAATATATTATATTTTTTTTTAATAATTATATTTATAAAGTTTTTAATTTAATATTTTAAATAAAAAATTCCTTAATTTATAATAATATTAATATATAATAATATTTTAATAAATTTAATATTTATAATTTATTATTATTTAAAAATAATTTAAATTTAAATTTTATATAAAATATATAATATTAAATAAATAAATATTTTATTAATATTTTTTAAAAATAAAACTTTAACGTTTATAATAAAAATTTTAATTTTATTAAAAATATTTTATTTTAATATTAATAAATAATTAATTTAAAATTTTTAAAAAATAATATTAAAAATATATTAATATTATTAAAAAAAGTTATTAATATAAACGGGGATTTTATATAACTTTAATAAAATTAAAGTTATAAAATATAATATGTTATTTTAATTTTTTTTAATATATAAAAAAAAAAAAAAATATAATTAATTTTTAAATTATTTTATATAAAAATATATAATATTAATATATTAAAATATTAAATAAATTAATATAAATTTTATATAAATTTAATTATTTATTTATTATTATTTTATTTTATTATTATTTTTTTTTTATTATATTTTATTTAATATACTTTTTTTTATTTTTTTAAGTTTAACGTTATTAATATATTATATTAATAAAAATAAATTTAATAAAGTAATTTTATAAATTTTTTAATAAATTTTAAAATAATGATAATAATTTAATAAAATCGATAAAATAATATTATAATTTTAAAAAATTTTACAATTAAATAAATAAACGTATAAAATTTAAAAAATTATTTTATATTTTTTTTAAAAAACTTTATATTAATAAAAACATATAAAACGTTAAACCATTTTAAGTGTTCGGTAATAATAAAGAGCAAGACTAGTTGCGCAGTGTGCTGTTTACTAAGTGCGCAATATGCGGGGTATGGTCCCGGGTAGCTTTAAACCGCTTCCCGTAGTCAATTATTAATAACTTTACGAATCCTGGTCCAAATTATATATAAATTATATCAAAATTTAAATAAGAAAATGACGAAAATTGCGGTCCAAGTTGCACGTGATTGGGACCAATATTGGTCTGGATGCGGCTGAAAGTATGAATTTTAAATATAGTGGCTCCTTTTAACGGTCTTTATCCCCTGTAATCTCAACACTTTTCAACCCTAATAACTTTACCAATATAGCCCGGATAAATTCCGGAAAAGTCTTAATATTTATATAACTAAAAGGCCAATATTATAAAGCAAATCCGAGATTTTTACCTATTTATTTCGTAAAGATACGGCTATGTTTATAAAATACGCTAATAAAAACTAGTAAAAATGTCACCTTATATATATAATTACCCCCTTTTTCAGTATCTCTACCAATTCTGGGCCGAATCACGTGCAACCTGAACTGTATTTTTGCTGATTTTCTTATATAATTAAATATGTTTTTTCGAAAGGGATCGGACCAGGATTCGTAAAGTTATTAAGGTAAACGTGAAAAGGGGGGGAAAAAGTAATGGGTACGTACCCCATTTACTGCGCACGCAACAATGGGCATACTGCGCAACTAGTATTGCTTATAATAAAATAATAAGATTTTATTTTAATTATTTTATAAAATCTTTTAATAATATTAATATTTTTATTTTTTAATAATTTTAAAAATATTTTTAATAAATAATTTTAAAAATTATAAAATATTATATAAATATATTAAATTTATAATTTAATTAACGGTAAAATTATATTAATTATTAATTTATTATTAATTTTTTTTAATTTAATTTATTATATAATACGGTTTAATTTTTTAATTTTTATTTTATAAATATTTAAATAAAATTAATAATTTTTAAATTATAAATTTATTTTTTATTTTATATTATAATATTAATAATTCTTTTATAATTTTATATTAAATTATTATTAAAAAGTTTATTTATTAAATTATTTATAAAAAGTTATTTTTATAATTATTACATAATTATTTAAAATTAAGTTTTACGTTTAAAATTTTATAAATTAATAAAAAGTTAAAATTAATTTTTTAAATTAAAAATAATTATTTTATAATAATTATTAATATTTAAAAAATAAATAAAATAAATAATTAATTTTATATTATATATAATAAATAAATTTTTTACATATAATTTTATAACGGTATTTTAATTTAATATACTTTTTATATTATTAAAAATTTAAAATAATAACTTATTATTAATTTTTATAATAATTTAAAGTAACACTAATCGTGTAATATGCCCATTACTACCCGTGCAATATTCGCGGTACGTACCCGGTTTTTTCCCACCCCTCTTTAACGTTTACCTTAATAACTTTACGAATATAACTCCGATTCTTATATAATTTATACCATAATTTAAGTAAGAAAATCAGCAAAATTACAACCCAGGGTGCACGTGATTCGGCCCCGAATTGGCTGAGATATTAAAGAAGTAAGCATTTGTGTATATAAAGTGACTTTTTTACTAATATCTACTAGTTTATTTTAGCTTATTATATAGAAACAGCTATATCTTTACGAAATAAATCGGTAAAAATCAAGGGTCTTTTTTGCAATTTAAGCTATTTAATTAATTATATTTTACTGCTTTTCCCGAATTATTCGGAGCTATATTCGTAAAGTTGTAAGGATGGAAGGTGTTAAGATTATAAGGGATAAAGGCCATTAAAGAAGGGCCTATAATAGCCACTATAGTTAAAATTCATACTTTCAGCCGCATCCGGGCCAATCTTGGTCCGAATCACGTGCAACCTGGTTTAGAATTTTGCTTATTTTCTTATTTAAATTATGGTGTAAATTATATATAAATCGGACCATAATTCGTAAAGTTATTAAAGGTTAACTACGAAAAGCGATTTTAAATTACCTGGTACGTACCCCGTTTTACTGCACGGGTAGTAATGGGCATATTACACGACTAGTGTTACTTATAATTTATAATAATAATTAAAATTTAAAATTTAATTAATATTTTTTTTATTTAATCTTTTTAATTATATTATAAATTAATATAAATTTATTATATTAAACTTAAAAATTTATTTTTTTAAAGATTTATAAATAAAATTATAAAAAATGTTACGTTATATTTATATAATTAATATTTTTTTAAAGTATAAAAATAAATTATTAATGTATCATTTTATTAAATTATAATATAATTTATATTATAATATTATTAAAATATATTAATTTAAAAATTAATAAATAATTAATTTTATATTAATTATTATAAAATTATATTAAAGAAATTAAATTTAAATAAATAAATATAATAAATTAAAATTATTTTTAATTAATTTTTTATAAAAGCGTTAATGAAATATTAATAAAAATTATATATTATAATTAAAAAAAAAAAAAAAAAGGTTAATATTATATAATTATAATTTATTATTACTTTTTACCGATTTTTTTTATTTAAATATTTAATAATATTAATTACGTAAATTAATAATAAATAATATTTAAGTTTAATATTTATTTTAAGTTTTAAATTATGTTATAATTAAAGATATAACAAAGGAATAAAATAGTTAATTTTTATAATTTAAAGTAAAATATATTTATATTATTTTTACGATATTAAAAAAAAGGAAATTATTTATAATATATAATATATATAAATAATTATAAATATTATAATTTAAAATTATTTAATAAAAATGTGGTAAATTATTTATAATAATAAAAAGGTATAATTAAAATTTAAATTTTAAAAATAAAGTTAATTAATAATATAACGTAAAAAGTAATAATAAAAAAAAGGTATTTATTAAATATTTATAAATAAAATTTTTAATTAATATTAATATAAATATTTTTAATAAATATTATATATAAATATAATAAATTTATTAATATTAATATTATTAATATATTTAAATATAATTAATAAAAAATATTATTAATTATATAAAATATATATATATTTAATAAAAGTAATATTTTATAAAAAGATAAAATGGTTAATAAAATAATATAATATTTTAAAAATTTATATTATATATAAAATATATAATATTTAAAAAATTTTAATATATATTAATAAAAAAAAAAGGAATATTTAAATTATATATTAATTTATTATTTTTTAAAAATTATTTTTATATATTTTTTATAAAA